>NC_081566.1:22677666-22683912 GCF_022355385.1 Mustela nigripes
ACTTTCAACAGCCTTTCTAGACTAAGATACCAAATACCCGTCATCAGTCTTTACCTGAAATAACTATAGATTTGGGTTACTTCCTCTCTTCATGGTCCCCAGGATATCCTGACAAGCAAGGTATCTTATACCTGCCAGGAAATGGCTTTCTTTACTTACCTTTTAAGGCTTCTGGAATCCCTGCAAGCAAGATATTAGGCTGTTTTTCCAGGGGCTTTATTTAACTCCATACATTCAGTCTTAGCATTCTGGTCATATCTGGGTCCATCCATGTTTCTCTTAAATATGACTTTCTAGTCAAAGTTTTGGTAATATAACCAGTGTTTCCAACTGTGCCCTGCTGTAAGGAGAAGAGATTCTTATTGAAGGTATGCAAATAAATATATGGCCATGGAAATTTAAGAATACTTGCTTAGTGTTTCTAAATTCTGGAGGGATCAGATAGGGAGAAAAAGAGGTTTCAATTCTGCTTACAAAGGGGTAATTTACCAAACTACTGTAAGTTAGTTAGCTGAAAAAAAGAGTTTTCTTAAATCTGGAAAAATAAACCATTTAAAAAAATCAGTAATGTTTCATACAAAAAGGTCTTAAGAATTAGAATCATCCTCTTCAGTTTATTCCATCCCAAGTAATTCCTGTTTTGTTTGATCCTGTTCTGTTAATCTGGAAATTTTTACCCGCTTCAGTTTTGTGACCTTCAAGTTATGACAAACCTGTATTCTTGAGTCTTTTTCATAAATCTTTTTGAAGATGAGGCATTTCTGCAAGAATACATTTGTAAAATCATCCAAGTAAAATCTAACTGTCTATAAATGATAAAAGACTTAGCAACAGCCATGGTTAAAGATCTGATTCAAGTTCATTACAGTGCATTTGACAAGGAAATTCAGTTATTTCTGTTACACAAACAGAAGATAATTTGATAATTAGAATTAAGGGAAGAAATACACCAGGACTCATACATGGAATTTAAGAAACAAAACAGAGGATCACAGGGAAAGGGAAGAAAAAAATAAAATAAGACAAAATCAGAGAGGGAGACAAGCCATAAGAGACTCTTAATCAGAGGAAACAAACTGAGGGTTGCTGGAGGGGAAGTGGGTGGGAGATGGGGTGACTGGGTGATGGGCATTAAGGAGGGCACTTGATGTAGTGAGCACTGGGTGTTAGGACATTGATGAATCACTAAACTTACTTCTGAAACTAATAATTTACTATATGTTAATGCATTGAATTTAAATAAAAATATATATGAAAGAAAAAATAAAAATAAAAAAATATACATATATATGTACACACACACATATATATGTATAACTCCAGCACACGCGCATACACACACACACACAAACACACACACACGTATATATATGTATGTGTATATATATATACCCCCAAATAATGCGCCAGGATATACCAGATTCTTAGGAGTTTTATACATTTTTCAAAATTCATATTTTAACAAGATATATTTACACAAAAACAATCAAAGAAGGTTTAGCATAACTTATTTGACAATGCTCCCCATGTAATTTAACATACACAACAAACCTAATTAGTTTTATATCTTTCTTTTATGTGGAGAACAAATTCTTTCACTTGTTACAGAGACCCTTTAGAAAGCCTCAAATTTAGTTTATTGTCAAAAAACTTCATTTTGGAATTTGATTTAGGGAAGTTTGTCAAAAAATATCAAAAGGTTCGGACACTTGATTAAATCATTCCACAGATTACAAAACAATACTTATTTAACCAAAGTGACAACAAAAGACTTCAAAGGCAAGTGCAGAAGTTTACACAGTTGTGAGCAAAACTCAGGTCTTGTAATATTATGAGGGTTAGTTTTCTTAAGTAATCAAAGACCTGATAGTAAGGATAGCATGAAACACAAGAGATTATTTTGGGGGGTGGGATTATGGTCATTGGGGAGGGTATGTGCTTTGGTGAGTGCTGTGAAGTGTGTAAACCTGGTGATTCACAGACCTGTACCCCTGGGGATAAAAATATATGTTTATAAAAAATAAAAAATTAAAAAAAAAAACAAAAAACAAAACAAAAAAAAAAAAAACGTAAAATTTCTGTTTCCTGGGCAGATAATTTAAAAAAGTAAAGAAACAATACAAAAGAAACCTTTTACAATCCTTTATCAAGAGCAGACCAATAATTTAACAAGATTACTCTTTCAACAAAGAGTAAACCCAGTTTTAACTTTGTACCAGTGTGCTTTTGATATTAAAACTCATTTACTGGGGCACCTGGGTGGCTTAGTAGGTTAAGCATTGAACTCTTGATTAAAGTTTAGATCATGATCTCAGGGTCGTGGGATTGAGCCCTGTGGCAGGTTCCATACTCAGTGCAGAGTCTGCTTGTCCTTCTCCCTCTGCTCCTCTTTTGCTATCTCTCTAATAAATAAGACCTTAAATAAAAATAAAAATAAAACTCATTCACTTAGATTTATTCTGATCTTTGTCAGTCCTGATCACCCATACAATTCCTTTGTTAAGATTCCTTTTCTGTAAATCTTTTACAACTTTCTTTTTTAAACCTAGATTTGTCTTATATTTTCCCTCTTTTCTAACCTCTCTTTGTTTTCCCCTCAATAAAAATGTTTTTCTGTTCCCCATACCTTCTCTTACTGAAAATATATATCCTACTTTCCTTGCATATGAAAGTGTTTTCCTTATTTCTAGTAGCTTTAACAACACATATTAACTGGAATTCTTGGGTGCGTGGGGTGGCTCAGTTGCTCAAGCAACTGCTTTGGCTCATGTCATGATCCCAGGGTCCTGGGATGGAGCCCTGCATTGGGCTTCCTGCTCAGCGGGGGATTCTGCTTCTCCTTCTGCCCCTCCTCCCCTCCCATGCATGCACATGCTTATGTGCTCTCTCTCTCTCTCGCTCTCTCTTGTGAAAATAAATAAAATCTTAAAAAAAATAATTGAGATTCTTAACTGGTAGAAACTTTGATTTTTAGTGAAACCTAAGTAGTAAGTAATTGTGAACTGTTATGCCAGCATTTTTTTTGATTGGTAAATTTATGAATACATGTTATAATTTCTAGAATTATTTGTCTTTATAGTATAATCTTTTAATAAAACATGTTTCAACAGACCCACATTTTAGCTTTAGTTTCTCTGTAGTAGGAAAACCAAAAGTAGATAAATCTATATTCAATAATTAATGTTGCATTATTTTATTTGAAAAGTATCTATATATTCAATGAATTTAACCTAAGTCATCACTTAGCAAAACTTTAAAGTTTCAGGTTATTAAAAATGATTTTGCACCTATTCTTAAGTATACATACCATAAAATATAGTTGTTGCTAAAACGATTATCTACAAACTCTTATTCCACTTACATCTATCTAAAACATTTGCTCCCATGTCCACAATAGCCAAACTACAGGAAGAACACAGATGTCCATCTGCAGATGAATGGATAAAGAAGATGTGGTATATATATACAATGGAATACTATGCAGCCATCAAAAGAAACGAAATCTTGCCATTTGTGACAACATGAATGGAACTAGAGGGTATTATGCTTAGCGAAATGAGTCAATCAGAGAAAGACAATTATCATATGGTCTCCCTGATACAAGAAAGTGGAGATGCAACGTGGGGGGTTGAGGGGTAGGAAAAGAATAAATGAAACAAGATGGGATCAGGAGGTACACAAACCATAAGAGACTCTTAATCTCACAAAACAAACTGAGGGTTGCCAGGGGGAGGGGGGAGAGAGAGGGTGGTGGGGTTATGGACATTGGGGAGGGTATGTGCTATGTGGTGAGTGCTGTGAAGCATGTAAACCTGGTGATTCACAGACCTATACCCCTAAGGCTAATAATATATGTTAAAAAAATTAAAAATAAAGTATTTCTATAAAAAAAGATGTGGTGTGTAAGTGTGTGTGTATGTATATGTGTATGTTATATATATATTTATGTATATGTAACATATATGTGATACATATATACATATATATTTATGTGTATATATATACTGGAATATTACTCAGCCATCAAAAATGAAATCTTGCCAGGGTGCCTGGGTGGCTCAGTGGGTTAAGCCGCTGCCTTCGGCTCAGGTCATGATCTCAGGGTCCTGGGATCGAGTCCCGCATTGGGCTCTCTGCTCAGCGGGGAGCCTGCTTCCTCCTCTCTCTCTCTCTGCCTGCCTCTCTGCCTGCTTGTGATCTCTGTCAAATAAATAAATAAAAATCTTAAAAAAAAATGAAATCTTGCCATTGGCAGAGATGTGGAGCAACTAGATGGTATTATCCCAAGTGAAATAACTCAATCAGGCTTCCACAGTATGGCCGGCGACATTAGCTAGCGCTCGCTCTACTCTCTCTAACGGGGAAACAGTGGACTACAAGAGACTGAACTGTATCTGCCTCTATTTCCAACAGACTCACGTTCAACTTTTGCTCACAAAAAAAGCCGGGAAAATTTTATTAATCCTTTTTTTAAAAAAAGTTAATATAAAATTATAGCAAAAAAAAAAAAAAAAGGAACCTGAACTTTAGTAACACAGCTGGAACAATCTGCAGCAGCGGCAGCAGCGGCGGGAGAAGAGATTTAATTTAGTTGATTTTCTGTGGTTGTTGGTTGTTCGCTAGTCTCACAGTGATGGAAGCTGCACATTTTTTCGAAGGGACCGAGAAGCTTCTGGAGGTTTGGTTCTGCAGGCAGCAGCCCGACGCAAACCAAGGATCTGGAGATCTTCCCACCATCCCCAGATCTGAGTGGGACATTCTTCTGAAGGATGTGCAATGTTCAATCATAAGTGTAACAAAAACTGACAAGCAGGAAGCTTATAT
Organism: Mustela nigripes; assembly: GCF_022355385.1. Taxonomy (NCBI): domain Eukaryota; kingdom Metazoa; phylum Chordata; class Mammalia; order Carnivora; family Mustelidae; genus Mustela; species Mustela nigripes. The sequence goes on from NC_081566.1 coordinate 22,682,491, forward strand.
ACTCAGTGAGAGTAGCATGTTTGTCTCCAAGAGACTTTTCATTTTGAAGACATGTGGTACCACCCTCTTGCTGAAAGCACTGGTTCCCCTGTTGAAACTTGCTAGGGATTACAGTGGGTTCGATTCAATTCAAAGCTTCTTTTATTCTCGTAAGAATTTCATGAAGCCGTCTCACCAAGGGTACCCACACCGGAATTTCCAGGAAGAAATAGAGTTTCTTAACGCAATTTTCCCAAATGGAGCAGCATATTGTATGGGACGTATGAATTTTGACTGTTGGTACTTGTATACTTTGGATTTCCCAGAGACTCAGGTAATCAGTCAGCCAGATCAGACCCTGGAAATTCTGATGAGTGAGCTTGACCCAGCAGTTATGGACCAGTTCTACATGAAAGATGGTGTTACTGCAAAGGATGTCACTCGTGAGAGTGGAATTCGTGACCTGATACCAGGTTCTGTCATTGATGCCACACTTTTCAATCCTTGTGGGTATTCGATGAATGGAATGAAATCGGATGGAACTTATTGGACTATTCACATCACTCCAGAACCAGAATTTTCTTATGTTAGCTTTGAAACAAACTTAAGTCAGACCTCCTATGATGACCTGATCAGGAAAGTTGTGGAAGTCTTCAAGCCAGGAAAATTTGTGACCACCCTGTTTGTAAATCAGAGTTCTAAATGTCGCACAGTGCTTTCTTCACCCCAGAAGATTGACGGCTTTAAACGTCTTGATTGCCAGAGCGCTATGTTCAATGATTACAATTTTGTTTTTACCAGTTTTGCTAAGAAGCAGCAACAACAGCAGAGTTGATTAATAAAAATGAAGAAAAAAACGCAAAAAGAGAACACACATAGAAGGAGGTGGTGGCTGCTTTTTAGATATTGATATCGGGGGCCATGCTTTCCATAACCACCACCTTGTAGCTGCAGAAAGCCCTAGATGTAATGATAGTGTAATCATTTTGAATTGTATGCATTATTATATCAAGGAGTTAGATATCTTGCATGAATGCTCTCTTCTGTGTTTAGGTATCCTATGCCACTCTTGCTGTGAAATTGAAGTGCGTGTAGAAAAAAACTTTTACTATATGAAACTTTACAACACTTGTGAGAACAATTCAATTTGGTTTACGCACAGTGTAATATTTCTCCAGGTCTCATCCAAAATTCCCCACAGACAAGGCTTTCGTCCTCATTAGGTGTTGGCCTCAGCCTAATCATCTGGGACTGTTCTATTAAATTGCTGCCAGGATTTTACATCCAGTTACCTCCACTTTCTAGAACATATTCTCTACTAATATTACTGAAACCAGTTTCTATTTCATACAGATGTTTTTTTGCAACAGCGATTAAAGTTTATCTTCCACGAGTCAAGTCCTCTTAAGAAAATGATTGCAGTTTTCCATTTTGTGTCTTACT
>NC_081566.1:22686912-22714693 GCF_022355385.1 Mustela nigripes
CTCGAACATCCATAACAGGGAGCTTAGAAGTTCTGCGTTCAGTGAAAGGACTTCAGAGGGACACCCATTCGTGGCAGTGCGTTCCCAGAAGAGGAAAGGAGATAGAACAAGGACGGATTATGGGCAGGTTGGATACTTTGGTTTAGTGCAGGCCATGGGCCTTAGACTTCCATAACGTGGAATGGCAGAGCACACCTGTGGTCAATGCAACCTGTCTACCTCTGTCACAAAGGCTTCAAACGTGATAAGGGAAGTCTGTTTTGAAAAGACTCACAGCAGTATTGCGACTGAGGAAATCTGGAAGGTGTTGGAACTTACCGTGCTGAAAACATGAAGAGTGGCATACCAGTGACCATTGGAAGTTCTGTGTTCCAGGAAACTTCTTTAGGTGGACACCCATTCATGGCAGAGTTCCCAGTTCAGGAAAGAATTTAGAACAGGGACAGACTCAGGACAAGTTGGTTACTCTGGGGTAAGTGCAGGTCAAGGCCCTCAGGCCTACAGAACATGGAATGGCAGAACACAACAGGTCATCCCATTTGTTCTGCCTCTGTTGAAAAAGCTTCAAAGTGGTATGGGAAGTGTGGTTTAGGAAAGACTCGCGACTATTTTACTCGGTGGAAACATCGAATCTGCTGGAGGTGCCTGGGTGGAAACCATGTTGAGTCGCTTCCAGGGCCCTATCTAGAACATCCATTCCAGGGATATTAGAAGTTCTAAGTTCATGAAACGACTTCAGAGGGACACCCATTCGAGGCAGTATGTTCCCCAAAGAGGAAAGAAGATAGAACAAGGACGGATTTTGCGTAGGTAAGATACTTTGAGTAAAGTGCAGGCCATGGGACTTAGACTTCCATAATATGGAATGGCAGTACGTGACCTGTTGTCAATGCAACCTCCCTACCACTGTCACAAAGGATTCAAAGGTGGTAAGAGAAGTCTGTTTTGAAAAGTCTCACAACAGTATTGCGACCGTGGAAATCTGGGAGGTGTTGGAAGTTCCTGTGCTGAAAACATGAAGAGTGGCATACCGGTGACCATTGGAATTGCTGTGTCCCATGAAACTTCTTCAGGTGGACACCATTCATGGCAGTGTTCCCAGTTCAAGCAAGACGTTAGAATAGGGACGGACTCATGAAAAGTTGGATACTTTGGGGTAATTGCAGGCCAAGGCCCTTGGATTTCCAAACTTGGAAAGGCAGAGCATGAACACAGGTCATCCAAACTCTTCTACCTCTGTCGAAAGGCTTCAAAGTGGCATGGGAAGTGAGGTTTAGGAAAGACTCGCAACTGTTTTAGTCGGTGGAAACATTGAATCTGCTGGAGGTGCCTCGTTTAAAACCATTGTGAGTCGCTTCCAGGGACTTAATCTTGAGCATTCATACCAGGGAGCTTAGAAGTTCTGCGTTCAGTGACATGACTTCAGAGGGACACCCATATGTGGCAGAGCATTCCCAGTAGAGGAAAGAAGATAGAACAAGGACCGACTCAGCGCAGGTTGGCTACTTTAAGTAAAGTGCAGGCAAAGGACCTTAGACTTCCATAACATGGAATGGCAGAGCGTGTCCTATGGTCAATGCAACCTGTCTACCTCTGTCTCAAAGGCTTCAAACGTAGTAAAGGAAGTGTTTTTTGAAAGGTCTCACAGCAGTTTTGTGACCATGGAAATCTGGAATGTGTTGGAAGTGACTGTGCTAAAAACATGAAGAGTTGTATACCAGTGACCATTGGAAGTTCTGTGATCCATGAAACTTCTTCAAGTGTATACCCATTCATGGCAGTGTTCACATTTCAGGAAAGAAGTTAGAACAGGGACAGACTCAGGACAAGTTGGATACTCTGGGGTAAGTGCCAGCCAAGGCCCTTGGGCCTCCAAAAAATGGAATGGCCCAGCACTACAGGTCATCACAATTGTTCTACCTTTGTTGAAAAAGCTCAAAGTGGTATGGGAAGTGTTGTTTGGAAAGACTCGCAACTGTGTTAGTCAGTGGAAACATCGAATCTGCTGGAGGTGCTTGAGTTGAAACCATGGTGAGTCTCTTCAAGTGCCATAATCTTGAGCATTTATACCAGGGAGCTTAAAAGTTCTGCGTTCAGTGAAACTACTTCAGAGGGACACACATTCGAGCCGTGCGTTCACAGTAGAGGAAAGAAGTAGAACAAGGACTGACTCTAAGCTGGTTGGTTACTTTGAGTAAAGGGAAGGCCATGGGCCTTACACTTCCATAACATGGAATGGCAGAGCACGACCTGTGGTCAATGCAACCTGTCTACCTCTGTCACAAAGCCTTCAAACGTGGTTAGGGAAGTCTTTTTTGAAACGTCTCAAAGCAATATTGTGACTGAGGAAATCTGGAAGGTGTTGGAAGTTACTGTGCTGAAAACATGAAGAGCGGCGTACCGGTGACCATTGGAAGTGCTGTGTTCCATTAAACTTCTTCAGGTGGAAAGAATCGCAACTGTTTTAGTTGGTGGAAACATGGAATATTCTGGAGGTGATTGAGTTGAAACCATGGTGAGTCGCTTCCAGGGCCCTAATCTCGAACATCTATAACAAAGAGCTTAGAAGTTTTGCGTTCAGTGAAACTACTTCAGAGGGACACCCATTCGTGGCATTGCATTCCCAGAAGAGGAAAGAAGATAGAACAAGGACGGGCTCTGCGCATGTTGGATACTTTGAGTAAAGTGCAGGCCATGGGCCTTAGACTACCATAATATGGAATGTCAGAGCACGCCCTGTGGTCAATGCAACCTGTCTACCACTGTCACAAAGGCTTCAAACGTGGTAAGGGAAGTGTGTTTTGAAATGTCTCACAGCAGTATTGCAACTGTGGATATCTGGAAGGTGTTGGAAGTTACTGTGCTGAAAACTTGAAGAGTCGCATACTGGTGACCATTGGAAGTGTAGTATTCCATTAAACTTTTCCCGGTCCACACCTTTCCATAACACTGTTCCCTGTTCAGTAAAGAAGGTAGAACAGGGACAGACCCAGAACAATTTGGATACTTTGCTGTAAGTGCAGGCCAAGGCCCTGGGGCATCCAAGACATGGAAAGGCAGAGCACGATCACAGGTCATCCAAACTCTTCTACCTCTGTCGAAAGGCTTCAAAGTGGTATGGGACGTGAGGTTTAGGAAAGAATCGCAACTGTTTTAGTCGGTGGAAACATGGAATCTGCTGGAGGTGCCTGGGTTGAAACCATGGTGAGTCGCTTCCAGGGCCCTAACCTCGAACATCCATACCAGGGTTCTTAGAAGTTCTCTATTCAGTGAAATGACTTCAGATGGACCCCATTTCAAGGCAGTGTGTTCTCAGTAGAGGAAAGAAGATAGAACCAAGACAGACACTGACCTGGTTGGATACTTTCAGTAAAGTGCAGGCCATGGGCCTTAGACTTCCATAATATGGAATGCCAGAGCGTGACCTGTTGTCAGTGCAACTTCTCTACCACTGCCACAAAGGATTCAAATGTGGAAGACTTGAAAGTGATATGGGAAGTGTGGTTTAGGAAAGACTCACAACTGTTTTAGTCGGTGGAAACATGGAATCCGCTGGAGGTGCCTGGGTTGAAACCATGTTGTGTCGCTTCCAGGGCCCTAATCTAGACTTCACAGGGACACCCATTCATGGCAGTGCCTTCCCAGTAGAGGAAAGAAGATAGAACAAGGACGTACACAGGGCATGTGGATACTCTGTGTAAAGTGCCAGCCATGGGCCTTAGACTTCCATGTTATGCAGAATACGAACTGTCGTCAATGCAACCTGTCTACCTCTGTCACAAAGGCTTCAAAGGTGGTAAGAGAAGTCTGTTTTTAAAGGTCTCACAGCAGTTTTGCAACTGTGGAAATCTGGAAGGTGTTGGAAGTTTCTGTGCTGAAAACATGAAGAGTCGCATACCGGTGACCATTGGAAATTCTGAATTCCATGAAACATCTTCAGGTGGACACCCATTCATAGCAGTGTTCTCATTTGAGGAAAGAAGTTAGAACAGGGACAGACTCAGGACAAGTTGGATACTCAGAAGTAAGTGTAGGCCAAGGCCCTTGGGCCTCCAAAACATGGAATGGCAAGCATGACAGATCATCCCAATTGTTCTACCCTTGTCGAAAATGTTTTAAGGTGGTATGGGAAGTGTTGTTCAGGAAAGACTCGCAACTGTATTATTCAGTGGAAACATCGCATCTGCGGGAGGTGCTTGAGTTGAAACTATGGTCAGTCCCTTCCAGGGACTTAATATCGAACATCCATACTAGGGAGCTTAAGTTCTGCATTCAGGGACACGACTTCAGAGGGACACCCATTGGTGGCAGTGCATTCCCAGTAGAGGAAAGAAGATAGAACAAGGACCGACTCAGCGCAGGTTGGATACTTTGAGGAAAGTGCAGGCCATGGACCTTAGACTTCAATGACATGGGTTGGCAGAGCACGACCTGTGGTCAATACAATCTGTCTACCTCTGTCACAAAGGCTTCAAACGAGATAAGGGAAGTCTGTTTTGAAATGTCTCACAGCAGTATTGCAACTGAGGAAACATGAAAGTGGCATAACGGTGACCATTGGAAGTTCTGTGTTCCAGGAAACTTCTTCAGGTGGACACCCCTTCATAGCAGTGTTCCAAGTTCAGGAAAGAAGTTAGAACAGGGACGGATTCAGGACAAGTTGGATACTCTGAAGTAAGTATAGGCCAAAGCCCTTGGGCCTCCTAAACATGGAATGGCAGAGCACAACAGGTCATCCCAATTTTTCTACCTCTGTCGAAAAAGCTTCAAGGTGGTATGGGAAGTGTGGTTTAGGAAAGAATCGCAACTGTTTTAGTCGGTGGAAACATTGAATCTGCTGGAGGTGCCTGTGTTGAAACCATGGTGAGTCGCTCCCAGGGTCATAATCTCGAACATCCATACCAGGGAGATTAGAAGTTCTGCATTCAGTGAAACGACTTCAGAGGGACACCAGTGAAACGACTTCAGAGGGATGCCCATTTGTTTCAGTGTACTCCCGTAGAGGAAACATGACAGAACAAGGACAGTCTGAGCAGGTTGGATACTTTGAGAAAAGTGCAGGCCATGGGCCTTACACTTCCATAACATGAAATGGCAGAGCACGACCTGTGGTCAATGCAACCTGTCTACCTCTGTCACAAAGGCTTCAAACGTGATAAGGGTAGTCTGTTTTGAAACGTCTCACAGCAGTATTGCAACTGAGGAGATCTGGAAGATGTTGGAAGTTACTGTGCTGAAAACATGAAGAGTGGCATACCGGTGACCATTGGAAGTTCTGTGTTACAGGAAACTCTTTCATATGGACACCCATTCATGGCAGTGTCCCCTGTTTAGGAAAGAAGTTAGAACAGGGATGGACTCAGGACAACTTGGATACTCTGGGGTAAGTACCGGCCAAGGCACCTGGGCCTCCTAAACATGGAATGGCAGAGCACTACAGGTCATCCCAATTGTTCTACCACTGTTGAAAAAGCTTCAAAGTGGTATGGGAAGTGTTGTTTAGGAAAGACTTGTGAATGTTTTAGTCGGTAGAAACATTGAATCTCCTGGAGGTGATCGAGTTGAAACCAATGTGAGTCCCTTCCAGGGCCCTAATCTCGAACATCCATACCAGGGAGCTTAGAAGTTCTGCGTTCAGTGAAAGGACTTCAGAGGGACACCCAATCATGGCAGTGCAATCCCAGTAGAGGAAAGAAGATAGAACAAGGCTGGACCCTGAGCAGGTTGGATACTTTGAGTAAAGTGCAGGCCATTGACTTAGACTTTCATAACATGGAATGGCAGAGCATGACCTGTGGTCAATGCAACCTGTCTACCTCTGTCACAAAGGCTTCAAAAGTAGTAAGGGAAGTATGTTTTGAAATGTCTCACAGCAGTATGCAACCGTGGAATCTGGAAGGTGTTGGATGTTACAGTGCTGAAAACATGAAGAGTCATATACCGTTGACCATCGGAACTGCTGTGTTCCATTAAATTTCTTCAGGTGGACACCCTTTCATAGCACTCTTCCCAGTTCAGCAAAGAAGTTAGAACAGGGACGGACAGAGGACAAGCTGGATACCTGGGTAAGTGCAGTCCAAAGCCGTTGGGCCTCCAAAACATGGATTGGCACAGCAGCTTTGGGATCTGTGTGTGTTGAAATCATGAATTGTTGCATTAAGGCCCCTTACAGGTGATTCATAAAAACGTATCTTTCAGGGATACTGCCTGAGGTGGATACTCATTCATAACAGTGTCTTCCCCTTTGAGGAATGAAGATAGAACAAGGATGGACTATGGACGCATTAGGTACTGTGAGTAAGGTGCAGCCTAGTGCACTTAGGCAACCCAAACACATATTGGATGTTCACGACCAGTGATAATCCGCACTGTCTTTCTGTGTCAAAAATGCATCAAATATATTGAGGGAAGTGTGCCTTAGGTGGGATTCATGGCAGTGTTGAGTCTGTCAAAGAAGGAAGCTATTGGGACTGACTGTGTGGTAAACTGGAATAGGCGCATATAGGGGTCTAGTCTACGCCTTCAGGCAGATTCTCATTTCTGACAGTTGGAAGCTGTGGGACCTGTCTGTGTTGAAATCATGAAGTGTCGCAACAGGCCCCTTACAGGTGATTCATAGGAACGTATCGGTTCAGGGATGCTACTTCGGGTGGATACTCATTCATAACAGTGTCTTCTCCTTTGGAGAGTGAAGATAGAACAAGGATGGCCTATGGGCACATTAGGTACTGTGAATAAAGTACTGTGTATGGACCTTGGCATCCCGAACACATATTGGATGTTCACTACCAGTGATCATCCGCACTGTCTTTCTGTGTCAAGAACACATCAAACATTGTGAGGGAAGTGTGCCTTAGGTGGGATTCATGGCAGTGTGTAGTCTGTCAAAGAAGGAAGCTGTTGGGACTGACTGTGTGGTAACTGGACTAGGCGCATATACGGCTCTCGTCTCAGACGTACATCCCCTTGACCTGAGGAAGTTTTGTTTCCCTGGATTGGATTCTCCTGTCTGACAGTGTTTTTCCAGTGGAGGAAAGAAGATAGAACAAAGATGGACAGAGGGAAGGTTGCATAATGTGAGTGAAGGTAAGGGTAAGACACTTAGGCCTCTAAGACACATACTGGAAGTTCACCACCTGTCATGTTCCACCATGTCTACCTCTGCTCAAAGCACTTCAAATATTCGAGCAAACAGTGCTATAGAAGGTACTCATAACAGGGATGAGTCTGCGGAAAGTGGGAAGCTTTGGGACCTGTCTGTGTTGAAAACATGAAGTGTCACATACAGGCCCCTTACTGGTGATTCATAGGAACGTATATGTTCAGGGATACTGCCTGAGGAGGATACTCATTCATAACAGTGTCTTCCCCTTTGAGGAATGAAGATAGAACAAGGATGGCCTATGGGTACATTAGGTACTGTGAGTAAAGTGCAGGCTATGGCACTTAGGCATCCCAAACACATATTGGATGTTCACGACCAGTAATCATCTGCACTGTTTTTCTGTGTCCAAAATGCTTCAAACATTGTGAGGGAAGCGTGCGTTAGGAGGGATTTGTGGCAGTGTTGAGTCTGTCAAAGAAGGAAGCTGTTGCAACTGACTGTGTGGTATACTGGAATAGGCGCATATAGGGCTCTATTGTCAGACGTCCATCCCCTTGACCATAGGAAGTTCTGTTTCAGGGAAACTCCATCAGGCGGATTCTCATTTCTGACAGTTTCTTTCCAATGGAGGAAAGAAGAAAGAACATGGACGGACAGAGGGAAGGTTGCATCCTGTGAGTGAAGGGTAGGGGAAGGCACTTAGGCCTCTAAGATGCATACTGAATGTTCACCACGTGTAACGTTCAACAGTGTCTACCTCAACTCAAATGACTTCAAATGTCACGACGGAACTGTGTTATAAAAGGTACTAAAACGGGATGAGTCTGTGGAACATGGGAAGCTGTGGGACCTGTCTGTGTTGAAATCATGAAGTGTCGCATACAGGGCCCTTACAGGCGATGCAGAGGAAGATATATGTTCCGGGATACTACCTCAGGTGGATACTCATTCAAAAGAGTGTCTTCCCCTTTGACGAATGAAGATAAAACTAGGACAGACTATAGATGCATTAGGTACTGTGAATTAAGTGCTGGGTATGGAGCTAAGGCATCCCAAACACATATTGGATGTTCACGACCAGTGATCATCCGCACTGTCTTTCTGTGTGAAAAATGCATCAGACATTGTGAGGGAGGTGTGCATTAGGTAGGATTCATAACAGAGTTGAGTCTGTCAAAGGAGGAAGCTATTGGTACTGACTGTGTGGTAACTGGACTAGGCGCATATAGGGCTCTAGTCTCAGACGTCCATCCCCTTGACCCAAGGAAGTTCTGTTTCAGGGAAACTCCTTCAGTTGGATTCTCATTTCTGACAGTATCTTTCCAGTGGAGGCAAGGTGATAGAACAAGGACAGACAGAGGGAATGTTGCATACTGTGAGTGAAGGTAAGGGTACGACACTTAGGCCCTCTAAGACACATACTGGTGGTTCATCACCTGTGATGTTGCACAGTGTCTACCTCTGCTCAAAGCACTTCAAATGTCTGAGGAAACAATATTCTTGGATGTACTCACACCAGGGTTGAGTCTGTGGAAAGTTGGAAGCTGTGGGTCCTGTCTGGGTTGAAATCATGAAGTGTCGCATACAGGCCCCATACAGTGATTCATAGGAACGTATTTGTTCAGCGATACTACCTCGGGTGCTTACTGATTCATAACAGTGTCTTCTCTTTTGAGGAATGAAGATAGAACAAGGACGGAGTATAGACGCATGAGGTACTGTGGATAAAGTGCAGCCTATGGCGCTTAGGCATCCCAAACACATATAGGATGTTCAGGACCAGTGGTCATCCGCACTGTCTTTCTTTGTCAAAAATGCTTCAAACATTGTGAGGGAAGTGTGCCTTAGGAGGGATTCATGGCAGCGTTGTGTATGTCAATAAAGGAAGCTGTTGGGACTGCGTTGTAAACTGGACTAGGCGTGTATAAGGCTCTAGTCTCAGACGTCCATCCCCTTGATCTTAGGAAGTTCTGTTTCAGGGTAACTCCTTCAGTTAGATTCTCATTTCTGACAGTGTCTCTCCAGTGGAGTAAGGAAGATAGAACAAGGATGGAGAAAGGGCTGTTTGCATACTGTTAGTGAAGGGCAGGGGAAGGCACTTAGACCTCTAAGACGCATACTGGATGTTCACCACCTGTAATGTTCCACAGTGTCTACCTCTGCTCAGAACACTTCAAATGTCTGAGGGAACTGTGCTATAGGATGTACTGGCGACAGAAATGAGTCTGTGGAACGTGGGCAGCTGAGGGACCTGTCTGTGTTGAAATCATGATGTGTCGCATACAGGGCCCTTACAGGTGATTCTCAAGAATGTATATGTTCAGGGATACTTCCTCATAAATAACAGTGTCTTCCCCTTTGAGGAATGATGATAGAACAAGGACGGATTATGGGCACATTAGGTACTGTGAAAAAAGTGCTGTCTATGAAGCTTAGGCATCCCTAACACATATTGTATGTTCATGAACAGTGATCATCCACACCATTTTCCTGTGTCAAAAACGCGTCAAACATTGTGGGGGCAGTGTGCCTTAGGTTGGATTCATGGCAGTGTTGAGTCTGTGAAAGAAGGAAGCTGTTGGGACTGACTGTGTGGTATCTGGAATAGCCGCATATAGGGCTGTAGTCTCAGACGTCCATCCCCTTGACCTTAGGAAATTCTGTTTCAGGGAAACTCCTTCAGGCGGATTCTCATTTCTGACAGTTTCTTTCCAGTAGAGGCAAGAAGATAGAACAAGGACGGACAGAGGGCTGATTGCATACTGTGAGTGAAGGTAAGGGTAAGACACTTAGGCCATTAAGACACATACGGGAAGTTCACCACCTGTGAAGTTCCAAAGTGTCTACCTCTGCTCAAAGCACTTCAAATGTCCGAGGGAACAGTTCTATTGGACGTACTCACGCCAGGGATGAGTCTGTGGAAAGTTGGAAGCTGTGGGACCTCTCTGTGTTGAAATCATGAAGTGTCGTATATAGGCCCCTTTAGGTGATTCCTAGGAAGTTATATGTTCAGGGATACTGCCTGAGGTGGATACTCATTCATAACACTGTCTTCCCCTTTGAGGAATGAAGATAGAACACGGACGGAGTATGGACGCATTAGGTACTGTGAGTAAAGTGCAGCCTGGTGCACTTAGGTAACCCAAACACATATTGGATGTTCATGACGAGTGATCATCCACATTGTCTTTCTGTGTCAAAAATGCATCAAACATATTGATGGAAGTGTGCCTTAGGTGGGATTCATGGCAGTGTTGAGTTGTCAAAAAAGGAAGCTGTTGGGACTGACTGTGTGGTAAGTGGACTAGGCGCATATAGGGGTCTAGTCTCAGACGTCCATCCCCTTGACCTTAGGAAGTTTTGTTTCAGGGAAACTCCTTCAGTTGGATTCTCCTTTCTGACAGTGTCTTTCCAGTGGAGGAAAGAAGATAGAACAAAGACGGACAGAGGGAATGTTGCATACTGTGAGTGAAGGAAAGGGTAAGACACTTAGGCCTCTAAGACACATACTGGAAGTTCACCACCTGTCATGTTCCACCGTGTCTACCTCTGCTCAAAGCACTTCAAATGTCTGAGCGAACAGTGCTATAGAAGGTACTCATAACAGGGATGAGTCTGTGCAAAGTGGGAAGCTGTGGGACCTGCGTATGTTGAAATCACGAATTGTCACATTAAGGCCCCTTACAGGTGATTCATAGGAACGTGTCTTTCAGGGATACTGCCTGAGGTGGATACTCATTCATACATTGTCTTCTCCTTTGAGAAATGATGATAGATCAAGGACGGCCAATGGGTACATTAGGTACTGTGAGTAAATTGCAGGCTATGGCACTTAGGCATCCCAAACAAATATAGGATGTTCACGACTAGTGGTCATCCGCACTGTCTTTCTGTGTCAAAAACGTACCAAACATTGTGAGGGAAGTTTGCCTTAGGTGGGCTTCTTGGCAGTGTTGGTCTGTCAAAGAAGGAAGCTGTTGCAACTGACTGTGTGGTAATTGGACTAGGCGCGGATAAGGCTCTAATCTCAGATGTCCATCCCCTTGACCATAGGAAGTTCTGTTTCAGGGAAACTCCATCAGGCGGATTCTCATTTCTGACAGTTTCTTTCTAATGGAGGAAAGAAGAAAGAACAAGGATGGACAGAGGGAAGGTTGCATACTGAGAGTGAAGGTAAGGGTATGACACTTACGCCTCTAAGGCACATACTGGAAGTTCACCACCTGTGATGTTCCTCAGTGTCTACCTCTGCTCAAAGCACTTCAAATGTTTGAGGGAACAATGCTATTGGACGTACTCACGCCAGGGTTGAGTCCGTGGAAAGTTGGAAGCTGTGGGGCCTGTCTGGTTTGAAATGATGAAGTATCGCATACAGGGCCCTTAGAGGCGATTCAGCGAAAGGTATATGTTCTGGGATACTAACTGAGGTGGATACTCATTCATAACAGTGTCTTATCCTTTGAGGAATGAATATAGAACAAGGATGGACTATAGACGGATTAGGTATGTGAATAAAGTGCAGGTTATGGCGCTTAGGCATCCCAAACACATATAGGATGTTCACGACCAGTGGTCATCCACACTGTCTTTCTTTGTCAAAAATGCTGCAAACATTGTGAGGGAAGTGTGCCTTAGGAGGGATTCGTGGCAGTGTTGAGTATGTCAATGAAGGAAGCTGTTGGGACTGTGTGGTAAACTGGACAAGGCACGTCTCAGACGTCCATCTCCTTGATCTTAGGATGTTCTGTTTCCGGGAAACTCCTTCAGTTAGATTCTCATTTCTGACAGTGTCTCTCCAGTGGAGTAAGGAAGATAGAACAAGGACGGACAAAGGGCTGGTTGCATACTGTGAGTGAAGGGCCGGGTAAGGCATTTAGGCCTCTAAGATGCATACGGGATGTTCACCACCTGTAACGTTCCACAGTGTCAACCTCTGCTCAAAACACTTCAAACGTTACGAGGGAAATGTGCTATAGGACATACAGAGGACAGAAATGAGTCTGTGCAAAATGGGAAGCTGTGGGACCGGTCTGTGTGGAAATCATGAAGTGTCGCATACAGATCACTTACAGGTGATTCATTGGTACGTACCTGTTCAGGCATACTACTTGGGGTGGATACTCACTCATAACCGTGTCTTCCCCTTTGAGGAATGAAGATAGAACAAGGACGGCCCATGGGCACATTAGGTACTGTGAATCAAGTGCAGACTATGGCGCTTAGGCATCCCAAACACATATTGGATGTTCACGACCAGTAATCATCTGCACTGTCTTTCTGTGTCAAAAACGCATCAGACATTGTGAGGGAAGTGTGCCTTAGGAGGGATTCGTGGCAGTTTTGAGTCTGTCAAAGAAGGAAGCTGTTGGGACTGACTGTGTGGTATACTGGAATAGGCTCATAGAGGGCTCTAGCCTCAGACGTCCATCACCTTGACCTTAGGAAGTTCTGTTTCCGGGAAACTCCTTCAGTTGGATTATCATTTCTGACAGTGTCTTTCCAGTGGAGGAAAGAAGATAGAACAAAGACGGAGAGAGGGAAGGTTGCATACTGTGAGAGAGGCAAGGGTAAGACACTTAGGCCTCTAAGACACATACTAGAAGTTCACCACCTGTAATGTTCCACAGTGACTACCTCTGCTCAAAGCACTTCAAATGTCTGAGCAAACAGTGCTATAGAAGGTACTCATAACAGGGTTGAGTCTGTGGAAAGTGGGATGCTGTGAGACCTGTGTGTATTGAAATCTTGAAGTGTCGCATACAGGCCCCTTACAGGTGATTCATAGGAACGTATCTGTCAGGGATACTGCTTGAGGTGGATTCTCATTCATTACAGTGTCTACTCCTTTGTGGAATGAAGATAGAACAAGGACAGCCTATGGGCACATTAGGTACTGTGAGTAAATTGCAGGCTATGGAACTTAGGCATCCCAAACACATATAGAATGTTCATGACTAGTGGTCATCCGCACTGTTTTTCTGTGTCAAAACGTATCAAACATTGTGAGGGAATGTGCCTTAGGTGGGCTTCTTGGCAGTGTTTGGTCTGTCAAAGAAGGAAGCTGTTGAGACTGACCTTGTGGTAATTGAAATGGCGCGTATAAGACTCTAGTCTCAGACGTCCATCCCCTTGACCATAGGAAGTTCTGTTTCAGGGAAACTCCATCAGGCGGATTCTCTTTTCTGACAGTGTCTTTCCAGTGAAGGATAGAAGAAAGACCAAGGACGGACAGAGGGAAAGTTGCATATTGTGAGTGAAGGTAAGGGTAAGACACGTAGGCCTCTAAGACACATACTGGAAGTTCACCACCTGTGAAGTTCCACAGTGTCTACCTCTCCTCAAAGCACTTCAAATGTCCGAGGGAAGAGTGCTTTTGGACGTATTCACACCAGGGATGAGTCTGTGGAAAGTGGGATGCTGTGAGACCTGTGTGTGTTGAAATCATGAAGTGTCGCATACAGGCCCCTTACAGGTGATTCATAGGAACGTATCTGTTCAGGGATAATACTTTGGGTGGATACTCATTCATAACAGTGTCTTCCCCTTTGAGGAATGAAGATAGAACAAGGACAGCCTATGGGCACATTAGGTACTCTGAGTAAAGTGTGGGCTATGTCACTTATGCATCCCGAACACATATAGGATGTACATGACTAGTGGTCATCTGCACTGTCTTTCCGTGTCAAAAACGCTTCAAACATTGTCAGGGAAGTGTGCCTTAGGAGGGATTCGTGGCAGTGTTGAGTATGTCAGTGAAGGAAGCTGTTGGGTCTGTGTGGTAAACTGGACTAGGCGTGTATAACACTCTAATCTCAGACGTACACCCCCTTGATCTTAGGAAGTTCTGTTTCAGGGTCACTTTTTCAGTTAGATTCTCATTTCTGACAGTGTCTCTCCAGTGGAGTAAGGAAGATAGAACAAGGACAGACAAAGCGCTGGTTGCATACTGTGAGTGAAGGGCAGGGTAAGGCACTTAGGCCTCTAAGACGCATACTAGATGTTCACCATCTGTAATGTTCCACAGTGTCTACCTCTACTCAAAACACTTCAAATGTCGAGAGGGAATGGTGATATAGAAGGTACTCATAACAGGGATGAGTCTGTTGAAAGTGGGAAGCTGTGGGACCTGTCTGTGTTGAAATCATGAAGTGTCGCATACAGGTCCCTTACAGGTGATTCCTAAGAAGGTATATGTTCCGGTAAACTACCTCAGGTGGATACTCATTCATAACAGTGTCTTCTCTTTTGAGGAAAGAAATTAGAACAAGGACGGACTATGGACGCATTAGGTACTGTAAATAAGTGCTGGCTATGGAGCTTAGGCATCCCAAACACATATTAGATGTTCACGGACAGTGATCATCCGCACTGTCTTTCTGTGTCAAAAACGCATCAGACATTGTGAGGGAAGTGTGCCTTAGGTGGGATTCATGGCAGTGTTGAGTCTGTCAATGACGGAAACTGTTGGCACTGACTGTGTAGTAACTGGACTAGGCGCATATAGGGCTCTAGTCTCAGACGTCCATCCCCTTGACCTTAGGAAGTCAAGTCGGATTCTCATTTCTGACAGTATCTTTCCAGTGGAGGCAAGAAGATAGAACAAGGATGGACAGAGGGAAGGTTGCATACTGTGACTGAAGGTAAGGGTAAGACACTTAGGCCTCTAAGACACTACTGGAAGTTCACCACCTGTAATGTTCCACAGTGTCTACCTATGTTCAAAACACTTCAAATATCTGAGGGTTCTGTGCTTTAGGACGTACTCATGCCAGGGATGAGTCTGTGGAAAGTTGGAATTTGTGGGACCGGTCTGTGTTGAAATCATGAATTGTCGTATACAGGCCCCTTACAGGTGATTCATAGGAACGTATTGGTTCAGGGATACTACTTCGGGTTTATACTCATTCATAACAGTGTCTTCTGCTTTGAGAAATGAAGATAGAACACGGATGGACTACGGGCACATTAGGTACTGTGAGTAAAGTGCACGTTATCGCGCTTAGCCATCCCAAACACATATTGGATATTCACGACCAGTGGTCATCCGCACTGTCTTTCTGTGTCAAAAACGCTTCAAACATTGTGAGGGAGGTGTGGTTTAGGAGGGATTCGTGGCAGTGTTGAGTCTGTCAATGAAGGAAGCTGTTGGGACTGACTGTGTGGTAACTGGAATAGGCGCATATAGGGCTCTAGTCTCAGATGTCCATCCCCTCGAATATAGGAAGTTCTTTTTCAGGGAAACTCCCTCAGGCGGATTCTCATTTTTGACAGTGTATTACCAGTGAAGGAAAGAAGATAGAACAAGGACGTACAGCAGGAAAGTTGAATATGTGAGAGAAGGTCAGGGTAAGGCACTTAGGCCTCTAAGACACATACTGGAAGTTCACCACCTGTGATGTTCCACAGTGTCATCCTCTGCTCAAAACACTTCAAATGTCTGAGGGAACTGTCTGTAGTATCCAGAGTCTGGCACTTTATAGAGTGTCTCTGAGGTGTGTTGTGTGCACCCTGCTATTGTGTTTTACCTGCTCCGTCCTTCAGTCCAGTTATCTGCAGAGACTCTCCTTGCCTCCTGTGGGAAGTGCTTAGTCCCTGGCCTGAATGTGGCATGTTTTAGCTAGGTCTGCTCTGGTCTGCTTGAGAAATGATACCTGACACCAACTCCACTAGAACTGAGGCCTGCAAAACTCTCTGGTCAGGAGATGAGGTGTGAGTAGGGGTTTGTGCTGGTCTTGGGGGGTGGTGGTGAGCACTGTATTTGGACTGAGGCATGTTTGCCTGAGAAGGGCAGTCATGCCAGTATACTGGGGAGTGGGGGTGGGGCTTGGTGTAAGCAAGTGAAGCAGCCAGTGTTGGCTCTATGCTGCCTCCTGCTAGTGGCTCTGTGTTTATGTTGATAGGCTGGGAAGGGAAATGGCACTGGCCAGCTCCCTTATTCCCAGAGAGATGTCTCTATGAACGTTGCCTTGTTGCCTTGTAGGGATGCTGAGATGTGCAAATAATCTCTCTGTTGTGTGTCCCAGGTGCTCTTCACATTGCTGTTTCCACTCTGTCTGTCCCTTGTGTTGTTTGTCTGCCTTCTTCCAAGGAGCAAGGCAGTACTCTCTGGGTTCTACCCCAGCCAAGCCAGCTGATCTTTAGAACTTCAGGCTTTAAGCCCTGATGGTTGCAAGAATGCAAGAAACCCAGCCCCTCTCATTTTCCAAGCCAATGGCTTTGGGGAAACCTTTTCCTTGTGCATTCCCCTGTGAGATCCCCTCTCTCACTCCTCTATGACCATGGTTCCCTCCCCTCTGCAGCACCTGCAGTACGGTTCTCCCTTAAACCATGTTTCCATACTTCCCACCTACTTAGATGTGACCTCTTCTCTCCCTTTAGTTATGGAGTTTGTTTTATTAGTCTTCAGGTTGATTTCTGGGGTATTTGGGATGATTTGATAGTTACTTAGATGTGTTCATGGCATGAGATGACCCTAGGGTCCTCCTACTCCACCAGCATCTTGTGTTCTAACATCCGTGAAGATGTTTTAAGAGGTAATATATTACACACAGGCCATCTTGATCTCCAGGTTGGTGCTACCTAAACAAAGATCTCTGTAAAATAGTATTAATTTCTCCAAATGCTATAAGGTGTTGATTCAATTTAGCATCAATGGTGACAGCTCCAAGTTGTACAATCTCTGCTCCTTGAAGACCATGTTTTGGCTGTCTTTGGACCATAAATCTAATAGCCACTGGGTTTCTGCATCCATTTAAATTTGTTGGAATTCTAATTTTTATCATTTCTTGTCTGATATAAGCTTGTTCTTCAGTGAATCTGATTGGTTCTATATTCTCATTTGTTATGGTTTTCTATGTTTTTTGTTTGTTTGTTTGTTTGTTTGTTTTTGGCCCTAGTTTCTAGTTACAGTTACCAGGGTCAAAAGCATGGAAATAATCTTTGTCCTGGGGTGTGGATTGGTGCCCTTGGAAGCAATGGGTTTTGGGTTTCTTCCTACTCTGGAGATGACGTTTTGTGCAGGCACTTCTCCTTTCTGCCTGTCAGCATCTGTGTTACTTCACGCTCCTAATAAGGGCATTGAGATGTTTTCCTTAGTTGCTCTTTTTATTAGAATATAACTCCCTGGGTTGTGTAATCAGGCCAACATCTGGAGATTCCTTAATTTTAAGTTTTGTCCTAAGTCTTCAGTAGGTCTCCAGTGATGCTCAGAAATAAATATATCATCAATTCTACCCTTAAATCACCTCACAGATAATTTTGGTAAAGTCAGTGAATGAGTCCTATGAATTACTCTCCTGTTGTTCACACCTGTGTTTTAAATGTTTTATTGTAGGGGGGAGGAGTCAAGATGGCGGAGAAGTAGCAGGCTGAGACTACTTCAGCTAGCCGGAGATCAGCTAGATAGCTTATCTAAAGATTGCAAACACCTGAAAATCCATCGGCAGATTGAAAAGAAGAAGAACAGCAATTCTGGAAACAGAAAAACAACCACTTTCTGAAAGGTAGGACCGGCGGAGAAGTGAATCCAAAGCGACGGGAAGATAGACCCTGGGGGGACGGGCCAGCTCCCGGCATGCGGCGGAGCAACCGCGCACAAAATCAGGACTTTTAAAAGTCTGTTCCGCTGAGGGACATCGCTCCAGAGGCTAAACCGGGGTGAAGCCCACGCGGGGTCAGCGTGGCCTCAGGTCCCGCAGGGTCACAGAAGGATCGGGGGTGTCTGAGTGTTGCAGAGCTTGTGGGTATTGGAACGGGAAAGCTGGCTGCAGAGACAGAGCCGACAGTAAGCTCACAGCTCGGGGTTACCTTGAACCGGTCGCAGGCTCCGTGAGCTTGGAGCACGGCTGGAGGTCAGGCAGACGGGAGTAACTGGGCGCTGTTCTCTGAGGGCGCACTGAGGAGTGGGGCCCTGGGCTCTCGGCTCCTCCAGGCCGGAGACCAAGAGGCCGCCATTTGTATTCCCATCCTCCGGAACTCTACGGAAAGCGCTCAGGGAACAAAAGCTCCTGAAAGCAAACCCAAGCGGATTACTCACCCCGGCCCCTGATAAGGGCGGTGCAATTCCGCCTGGGGCAAAGACACTTGAGAATCACTACATCAGGCCCCTCCCCCAGAAGATCAACAAGAAATCCAGCCAAGACCAAGTTCACCTACCAAGGAGTGCGGTTTCAATACCAAGGAGAGCAGCAGAATTCCAGAGGAGGAGAAAGCAAAGCACGGAACTCATGGCTTTTTCCCTGTGATTTTTTTTTAGTCTTGCAGTTAATTTAATTTTTTTCTTTTTCATTTTTTGTTTTTTGTTTTTGCCTTCTGGTAAAGTTTTTTTTTTAACTTTTACCTTTTTCTTTTTTTAACGTTTTTTAACTAGTTTATCCAATATATATATTTTTTCTTTTTTATATTTTTATCATTTGTTTTCTTTTTTTAAATTCCTTTCTTTTTTTTAATTTTTTTTTCTTTCTTCCTTTTTGAACCTCTTTTTATCCCCTTTCTCCCCCCTCACGATTTGGGATCTCTTCTAATTTGGTTAAGGCATATTTTCCTGGGGTTGTTGCCACCCTTTTAGTATTTTACTTGCTCCTTCATATATTCTTATCTGGACAAAATGACAAGACAGAAAAATTCAACACAAAAAAAAGAACAAGAGGCAGTACCGAAGGCTAGGGACCTAATCAAAATGGACATTGGTAATATATAAGACCTAGAGTTCAGAAGGACAATTCTCAAGGTTCTAGCCGGGCTCGAAAAAGGCATGGAATATATTAGAGAAAACCTCTCTGGAGATATAAAAGCCCTTTCTGGAGAAATAAAAGAACTAAAATCTAACCAAGTTGAAATCAAAAAAGCTATTAATGAGGTGCAATCAAAAATGGAGGCTCTCACTGCTAGGATAAATGAGGCAGAAGAAAGAATTAGTTATATAGAAGACCAAATGACAGAGAATAAAGAAGCTGAGCAAAAGAGGGACAAACAGCTACTGGGCCACGAGGGGAGAATTCGAGAGATAAGTGACACCATAAGACGAAACAACATTAGAATAATTTGGATTCCAGAAGAAGAAGAAAGAGAGAGGGGAGCAGAAGGTATACTGGAGAGAATTATTGGGGAGAATTTCGCCAATATGGCAAAGGGAACAAGCATCAAAATTCAGGAGGTTCAGAGAACGGCCCTCAAAATCAATAAGAATAGGCCCACACCCCGTCACCTAGTAAAATTTGCAAGTATCAGTGACAAAGAGAAAATCCTGAAAGCAGCCCGGGAAAAGAAGTCTGTAACATACAATGGTAAAAATATTAGATTGGCAGCTGACTTATCCACAGAGACCTGGCATGCCAGAAAGAGATGGCATGATATTTTCAGAGCACTAAACGAGAAAAGCATGCAGCCAAGAATACTATATCCAGCTAGGCTATCATTGAAAATAGAAGGAGAGATTAAAAGCTTCCAGGACAAACAAAAACTGAAAGAATTTGCAAACACCAAACCAGCCCTACAGGAAATCTTGAAAGGGGTCCTCTAAGCAAAGAGAGAGCCTACAAGTGGTAGATCAGAAAGGAACAGAGACCATATACAGTAACAGTCACCTTACAGGCAATACAATGGCACTAAATTCATATCTCTCAATAGTTACCCTGAATGTGAATGGGCTAAATGCCCCTGTCAAAAGACACAGGGTATCAGAATGGATAAAAAAACAAAACCCATCTATATGTTGCCTCCAAGAAACTCATTTTAAGCCTGAAGACATCTCCAGATTTAAAGTGAGGGGGTGGAAAAGAATTTACCATGCTAATGGACATCAGAAGAAAGCAGGAGTGGCAATCCTTTTATCAGATCAATTAGATTTTAAGTCAAAAACTATAATAAGAGATGAGGAAGGACACTATATCATACTCAAAGGGTCTGTCCAACAAGAAGATCTAACAATTTTAAATATCTATGCCCCCAACGTGGGAGCAGCCAACTATATAAACCAATTAATAACAAAATCAAAGAAAAACATCAACAATAATACAATAATAGTAGGGGACTTTAACACTCCCCTCACTGAAATGGACAGATCATCCAAGCGAAAGACCAGCAAGGAAATAAAGGCCTTAAACGACACACTGGACCAGATGGACATCACAGATATATTCAGAACATTTCATCCCAAAGCAACAGAATACACATTCTTCTCTAGTGCACATGGAACATTCTCCAGAATAGATCACATCCTCGGTGCTAAATCAGGACTCAACCGGTATCAAAAGATTGGGATCATTCCCTGCATATTTTCAGACCACAATGCTCTAAAGCTAGAGCTCAACCACAAAAGGAAGTTTGAAAAGAACCCAAATAAATGGAGACTAAACAGCATCCTTCTAAAGAATGAATGGGTCAACCGGGAAATTAAAGAAGAATTGAAAAAATCATGGAAACAAATGACAATGAAAATACAATGGTTCAAAATCTGTGGGACACAACAAAGGCAGTCCTGAGAGGAAAATATATAGCAGTACAAGCCTTTCTCAAGAAACAAGAAAGGTCTCAGGTACACAACCTAACCCTACACCTAAAGGAGCTGGAGAAAGAACAAGAAAGAAACCCTAAGCCAAGCAGGAGAAGAGAAATCATAAATATCAGAGCAGAAATCAATGAAATAGAAACCAAAAAGACAATAGAGCAAATCAACGAAACTAAGAGCTGGTTCTTTGAAAGAATTAATAAAATTGATAAACCCCTGGCCAGACTTATCAAAAAGAAAAGAGAAAGGACCCAAATAAATAAAATCATGAATGAAAGAGGAGAGATCACAACTAACACCAAAGAAATACAAACTATTATAAGAACATACTATGAGCAACTCTATGCCAACAAATTTGACAATCTGGAAGAAATGGATGCATTCCTAGAAACATATAAACTACCACAACTGAACCAGGAAGAAGTAGAAAGCCAGAACAGACCCATAACCAGTAAGGAGATTGAAACAGTCATTAAAAATCTCCAAACAAACAAAAGCCCAGGGCCAGACGGCTTCCCGGGGGAATTCTACCAAACATTTAAAGAAGAACTAATTCCTATTCTCCTGAAACTGTTCCAAAAAATAGAAATGGAAGGAAAACTTCCAAACTCATTTTATGAGGCCAGCATCACCTTGGTCCCAAAACCAGACAAGGATCCCATCAAAAAAGAGAGCTATAGACCAATATCCTTGATGAACACAGATGTGAAAATACTCACCAAAATACTAGCCAATAGGATTCAACAGTACATTAAAAGGATTATTCACCACGACCAAGTGGGATTTATTCCAGGGCTGCAAGGTTGGTTCAACATCCGCAAATCAGTCAATGTGATACAACACATCAATAAAAGAAAGAACAAGAACCATATGATACTCTCAATAGATGCTGAAAAAGCATTTGACAAAGTACAGCATCCCTTCCTGATCAAAACTCCTCAAAGTGTAGGGATAGAGGGCACATACCTCAATATTATCAAAGCCATCTATGAAAAACCCACCGCAAATATCATTCTCAATGGAGAAAAACTGAAAGCTTTTCCGCTAAGGTCAGGAACACGGAAGGGATGTCCATTATCACCACTGCTATTCAACATAGTACTAGAAGTCCTAGCCTCAGCAATCAGACAACAAAAGGAAATTAAAGGCATCCAAATTGGCAAAGAAGAAGTCAAATTATCACTCTTCGCAGATGATATGATACTTCATGTGGAAAACCCAAAAGACTCCACTCCAAAACTGCTAGAACTTATACAGGAATTCAGTAAAGTGTCAGGATATAAAATCAATGCACAGAAATCAGTTGCATTTCTCTACACCAACAGCAAGACAGAAGAAAGAGAAATTAAGGAGTCAATTCCATTTACAATTGCACCCAAAACCACAAGATACCTAGGAATAAACCTAACCAAAGAGGCCAAGAATCTATACTCAGAAAACTACAAAGTACTCATGAAAGAAATTGAGGAAGACACAAAGAAATGGAAAAATGTTCCATGCTCCTGGATTGGAAGAATAAATATTGTGAAAATGTCTCTGCTACCTAAAGCAATCTACACATTTAATGCAATTCCTATCAAAGTACCATCTATCTTTTTCAAAGAAATGGAACAAATAATTCTAAAATTTATATGGAACCAGAAAAGACCTCAAATAGCCAAAGGGATATTGAAAAAGAAAGCCAACGTTGGTGGCATCACAATTCCGGACTTCAAGCTCTATTACAAAGCTGTCATCATCAAGACAGCATGGTACTGGCACAAAAACAGACACATAGATCAATGGAACAGAATAGAGAGCCCAGAAATAGACCCTCAACTCTACAGTCAACTAATCTTCAACAAAGCAGGAAAGAATGTCCAATGGAAAAAAGACAGCCTCTTCAATAAATGGTGCTGGGAAAATTGGACAGCCACATGCAGAAAAATGAAATTGGACCATTTCCTTACACCACACACAAAAATAGACTCAAAATGGATGAAGGACCTCAATGTGAGAAAGGAATCCTTCAAAATCCTTGAGGAGAACACAGGCAGCAACCTCTTCGACCTCAGCCGCAGCAACATCTTCCTAGGAACAACGCCAAAGGCAAGCGAAGCAAGGGCAAAAATGAACTATTGGGATTTCATCAAGATCAAAAGCTTTTGCACAGCAAAGGAAACAGTTAACAAAATCAAAAGACAACTGACAGAATGGGAGAAGATATTTGCAAACGACATATCAGATAAAGGACTAGTGTCCAGAATCTATAAAGAACTTAGCAAACTCAACACCCAAAAAACAAATAATCCAATCAAGAAATGGGCAGAGGACATGAACAGACATTTATGCAAAGAAGACATCCAGATGGCCAACAGACACATGAAAATGTGCTCCATATCACTCGGCATCAGGGAAATACAAATCAAAACCACAATGAGATATCATCTCACACCAGTCAGAATAGCTAAAATCAACAAGTCAGGAAATGACAGATGCTGGCGAGGATGCGGAGAAAGGGGAACCCTCCTACACTGTTGGTGGGAATGCAAGCTGGTGCAGCCACTCTAGAAAACAGCATGGAGGTTCCTCAAAATGTTGAAAATAGAACTGCCCTATGACCCAGCAATTGCACTACTGGATATTTACCCTAAAGATACAAACGTAGTGATCCAAAGGGGCACATGCACCCGAATGTTTATAGCAGCAATGTCCACAATATCCCAACTATGGAAAGAACCTAGATGTCCATTAACAGATGAATGGATCAAGAAGATGTGGTATATATACACAATGGAATACTATGCAGCCATCAAAAGAAATGAAATCTTGCCATTTGCGACAACATGGATGGAACTAGAGCGTATCATGCTTAGTGAAATAAGTCAAGCAGAGAAAGACAACTATCATATGATCTCCCTGATATGAGGAAGTGGTGATGCCATATGGGGGCTTAAGTGGGTAGGAGAAGAATAAATGAAACAAGATGGGATTGGGAGGGAGACAAACCATAAGTGACTCTTAATCTCACAAAACAAACTGAGGGTTGCTGGGGGGATGGGGTTTGGGAGAAGGGGGTGGGCTTATGGACATTGGGGAGAGTATTTGCTTTTGTGAGTGCTGTGAAGTGTGTAAACCTGGTGATTCACAGACTTGTACCCCTGGGGATAAAAATATATGTTTATAAAAAATAAAAAATAAAAAAAAATGTTTTATTGTAGAGCTTGTGCAAATAGTGCATGTGTGGGCCATGCAAGTCAGGGTAGCCAGGCACTTATTACAGGGAACATTCCGGTAGAAGCCTGGTGATAGGAACACTACAAGTAATCTGCCTAATTCCAAGCCCTCATCTATACAAATGTGTATATTCACAACAAAGAAGCACTGGAGAAAACTGGACTGACTTACCAGGATAATGGCAGGCAGACCAGCTGGTGCAGCCTCTGATAAGGGACGTCTGGGAGCTTCCATTGCTGAACTCCAGAATTCATCAGAAAGCCAGCCAAATGTAGACTGATGTCCCTAATTTAAAGCTGATGCCTCAGAAATATTATCAGATATTGACTTCCACTTCCCAAGAGGTGATACAGATGGTTGGGGACCAGCTGAAGTTCCACAGGCCTTGGGGCTTCTGGCTTCCCAGGGCTGCCGACAGGTGTATATGATGCATGCATGACCTGTGTACGACACAATAGCTAGGGATCTGGAAGAGGACAAGTGTCATGAGGGTCCAAGTTTCAACAGCATGATCCTGGGCACCTGTGACTTCTGCAAAATCTAAGCCTTAGTATACATAAATATGTATATTTTTCCTAAAGGCAAATCTGGAGGAAACTGAACTGCCTTGCCAGGGCACTGCTGAGCAGGCCGGTCAGGGCAACCTTCATTAAGAGATACCTGAGAGCTCTGATTACTGGTTTTGGAGAAGAAATTTTCCCCCCTACGCTTCAATATTCTGCTAAGTGATCTAAAAATTAAATTGACATGAGACAGATTAACAGGAGAAGAAAACCCTGAAACTTTATCATGTGTATATGGATGCCTGATGATGAAATTGAGACTCAAAAAATGACCAGGTTATGCAACTTTTTTATCCAAAAAACATAAAATATGTGAGCAATTGACAGGATAAATAAAACTTGTGTTCTGGAGCTTAATTAGTAGAGAATTATAAATAACATTTGGGCTGATGTGGTAAATTAGTAAAAGTAACAAAGTTTGATAATACAGCCTTTTTGACTCTGAATTCCTTAGCTCTGATGATTCGGATATCTCTGCCTGGTACAGGGAGGGTACCTCTCACATGGGAGATTTATTTCTTGCTGTCTGGAGAATAAAGGAGTGTCAGAGTGTCCATACAGTAGTCTCTCTTAGTAACTTTAATTCAAAGTAATCAGTATGCCAAAGGGGCACATTTTGGGGGATAGCCTGCCTTTAATTCCTATGGTTCCCTCTTTTCAAACTTCCCTAGAAGTTTTTCATACTAAAATTGGTTCTTGTTGAACCAGTCCCTTAGTCCTGACAAGAGGTCAGTTCAGTTAAACTCAATTCAGGAGGCAGCGTCCACGTGTTTCTCCAAAGTTAGGCCTATGGTTTAAGTAATAAATAATAAGTAATCTTATTAAATAAGAGACATTCCAATGGAAATAAAATAAAACAATGGTTAATGATTGGAGCACATTATGAACCAGATCCCAAGTTCTGAGGCTAGCCAGTTGAGATTTCCAGATGTCAGGATCAAAGTATTTTTAAAAAATTATCTTTATTAATATATAATGTATTATTTGCCCCAGGGGTACAGGTCTGTGAATCATCAGATTTACACATTTCACAGCACTCACCATAGTACATATCCTCCCCAATGTCCATAACCCAACCACCTATCCCTACTCCCCAACCCCTAGCAGCCTCAGGTTGTTTTGTGAAATTAAGAGTCTCATGGTATGTCTCCCTCAGTATCAAAGTATTTTTATATGGAACGAAGGCAGGAAATGGTGTATCTCTTTCAAATATGACATTCCAGTCAAAGCCTTGGTTATATAACCAATATTACCAATTGTGTCCTGTCACAAAGAGAATAGATTCTAATTGAACATGGAAATAAATATATTATCCTGAAATAAATAAAAATTTATATTCTCTGGAGTTTGAATCTAGAGGGATCAGGTAGGGAGAAAGATAAATGTTTCAATCCTGCTTACAAAGGTATGATTTACCAGATTAGTATAAGTCATAATTAGATTAAGATGAACGATTTTCTTATATTTAAGAAACAAAAGATTAAAGATCCAGCAGTATTTCAAGCAAAAGTCATAAAAAGTATAATCATCCTCCTCAGTTTGTGCAATCCTGTGTATTTGATTTTGATTTTTTGTTAGTAGTTGTATGAAGCCATCAGTTTTGTCTTTAGAGGTCTATAAATCCTTACACAGTACAGTAGCATAATCTTAAAGGTGCTACCTGTTACCTGTACTATATAGTACTTGTCAGAATATTTCCCCCTGAATCTCCTTGAGGAAGAGTTTATTCAATTTGTTGACATATAATTTTTTATAATAGTCTCTTAAAACCCTTCGTATCTCTCTGGTGTTGGTTATTACTTCTCTTTCATTCTGGATTTAATTTATTTTCCCACTTGATGAGTCTGGCTAAAGGTTTATCAACTTTGTCTTTTTAAAGAACCAGCTGTTGCTTTAATTCATCTTTTTAAAATTGTTTTTATAGCCCTATTGCATTTATTTTTACTCTAATCTTTCTATTGCCTTCCTCCCACCAACCTTGGATTTGCTTGTTCTTTGACTAGTTCCTTTAGGTGTAAGGTTACATTGTTTATTTGGGATTTTTAGAATTTCTTGAGGTAGGACTATATCATTACAAACTGCTCTTAAAATTGCTTTTGCTATGCCCCAAAGTTTTTGGACTGTCTTCTCTTTCATTTGTCTCCATGTATTTTTAATTTCCCCTTTGATTTTTTCATTGACCCATTGATTGTTTAGTAGTACATTGTTTAGCTTCCACATGCTTTGTGTGTGTGTGTGTGTGTGATTGATTTCTAGTTTTATATATTGTGGTTGGAAAAGATGTAGGATATGACTTTAGTCTTCTCACATTTATTGAGACTTTTTTGGTGACCTAATATGTGATCTATCCTGAAGAATGTTCCATGTGCATTTGAGAAGAATGTGTATTTTGTTGTTTTGGATGAAATGTTCTATGTGTCTCTTAAGTCAATCTGGTCTAATGTGTCATTCAAAGACATTGTTTCCTTGTAGATTTTTTTTCTTAAATTAACAAAAAATGTATTATTTGTTTCAGGGGTACAGGTCTGTGATTCATCAGCCTTACACAAATTACAGCACTCACTATAGCGCATACCCTCCCCACTGTCTATCACCCCAGCATTCCAACCCACTCATTCCCCTCCCCTCCAATAACCCTCAGTTTGTTTCCTATGATTAAGAGTCTCTTACGGTTTGTCTGCCTCTCTGATTTCATCTTGTTTCATTTCCCCCTCCCTTTCCCTATGATCCTCTGTCTTGTTTCTCAAATTCCTCATATCACTGAGATCATATGATAAGTGTCTTTCTCTGATTGACTTATTTCACTTAGCAAAGTACCCTCTAGGTCCATCCACGTTGTTGCAAATACAAGATTTTTTTGATGGGTTCATAATATTCCATTGCATATATATACCAGATCTTCTTTATCCATTCATCTGCTGATGGACATCTAGGCTCTTTCCATAGTTTGGCTATTGTGGATATTGCTGCTATAAACATTGGGATGCATGTGTCCTTTTGGATCAGTACATTTGTATCTTTAGGGTAAATACCCAGTAGTGTGATTGCTTGGTCATAGTGTAGCTCTATTTTCAACATTTGAGGAAACTTCATACTGTTTTTCAGAGTGGCTGCATCAGCTTGCAATCCCACTAACAGTGTAGGAGGGTTCCCTTTTCTCCACATCCTTGCCAACAGTTGTTGTTTCCTGACTAGTTCATTTTAGCCATTTTGACTGGTGTGAGGTGGTATCTCATTGTGGTTTTGATTTGGATTTCCCTGATGCTGAGTGATGTGGAAAACTTTTTCATGTGTCTATTGGCCATTTGGATGTCTTCTTTACAGAAGTGTATGTTCATGTATACTGCCCATTTCTTGATTGGATAATTTGTTCATTGGATGTTGAGTTTG
>NC_081566.1:22715193-22918281 GCF_022355385.1 Mustela nigripes
TGGGCTTCGCCCCGGTTTAGCCTCTGGAGCGATGTCCCTCAGCTGAACAGACTTTTAAAAGTCCTGATTTTGTGCGCGGTTGCTCTGCCGCTTGCCGGGAGCCGGCCCCTCCCCCCGGGGTCTACCTTCCCGTTGCTTTGGATTCACTTCTCCGCCAGTCCTACCTTTCAGAAAGTGGTTGTTTTTATGTTTCCAGAAAAGCTGTTCTTCTTCTCTTCGATCTGCCGATGGATTTGCAGGTGTTTGCAATCTTTAGATAAGCTATCTAGCTGATCTCCTGCTAGCTGATGTAGTCTCAGCCTGCTACTTCTCCGCCATCTTGACTCCTCCCTCGAGAAGTATATATATTTTAATTCCACAAAATTTGCCAGAAACTGAAGAAAAGGTTTAAAACAACTTTTAGTACTTATACCTAGAAAGGTTAAATGCAGGTATATGTGTAATGAAATGGAGATCTTATTCTCCAGAATTCCAGGGACTAGAGAAGGCAGACTGGCTTGACCTGGCTGCTTACCAAGAAATCAATACTTGAGATCAATAATAAAAAAATCTTTAAAAAAAAAATTTTTTTTTAATGCAACTAGGACCACTTCCTGGAATGTGCCCTTCGACTTCATTGAATTAGAGATAATGTAACATCTGCTAACTAATCCTGTATCTGTCAGTTTAACTGCATCTGCACAGATCATAATTCTTTCAAAACAAATTATGTAACTTTGTGGCTTCTGCCTTTATAAACCTGCATTCCTGGGCCCACACTTTCATAATTCACATATTGGTCAACTCTATGTCTCCCAAGATTGCAATCCCTAAGGCCCTAAAGCAACAGGCTTGTGGTCTTCTTGGTCCACAGCCTCCAGTGTGGAGAGAGACCACCCCTCCAAAATCTTTCCAAGGCTTCTTAAATTGGCCATTTTCAGTTCCCATTTGGACTGACTGCCTGATAAAATCCCAAGCTTGTCCAGCAATCAATGCTCCAATATTGCTTAAGAGATGGTACCCCGGCAGTCCCACCCAGCACTGCTCTGGCAAGGTAGGCCAGATTTCTTCAGCTCTACCTTCAGAGGGAATATGTGTATTTGTGTAGGTTAAAGCTTAGAATTAGAAGGAGGCCAGGTAGCTCCCTCCTCTGACCAGCCTCAGCTGATGTTGTCTTTTCTCAGGACCCTGGTACCCTACCTAACCTGTCCTCCCGCCACCCCTCAGCTCAGGCATGCACAGTCCAAACCATGGTAACAAGGCTTGGACTGCAAGAAGTTCTTCAGGACCAATGAGTTTGGGCAGGTCCTCCATCACCAGAATGGCCTCAGGGTACGGAGACCCCACGCCAGGAAAATATTTCTGAGTCTCCGCTTGAAACTGGGGATTGCCGATCCCTAGTTGGACTGGCTGCCTGAAGGTGTCCCAGGCTTCTCCAGCAATGGAGGCTTTCCGATGTCTCTTATTGAAGGGTATCCTAACCATCCCATGTGGTCCACCTGGCTAGACCTTTCCAGTTTCCCCCAACTCTTCCCTCTGGGAGAATATGCAAATTTGTGCAGGTTAGTGCTCAGAATTAGCCAGATGCCTTGTGCCACCAACAGCCCATGCCCGGGACCTGGCTTCTTTAGCCCCTTGCACGTCCTTCTCTACACCCTTGCAGGTCCCGGACTATGTGGACCAATCTGCACGGCTTGTACATGCGCAGTGCGCCCTGTGTCTTCTAAGTGTGGCTGGGGCCCCGGAGCTACCCACATAGTCTGCGTGGACGGATCCTGCTCCCGAAAACCTTTATGAGGGGGTGACTTTAAGCTGGTGATAGTCCACATGAGGACTGGCTGCCTGGGGAGCCTTTGGCTTCTGTAGCCATGGAGGCTCCCAAGTGTCTCTTATTGGAGGATACTCTGGCCCGTCTGCCAGGCTGGATGCTAAGCAGGCAGTGCGTTTCCTCCAACTCTGTCTTCAGGGTGACTAGGGGCATTTGTATAACACTTGAGATACTTGTACCCCAAAGAGCCTGCTCCTGTTGACTAGGCCTCTCTCTACACCTGCCCTGTTTCTGGTATCACAGCTACCCTGGCCTGCGCGGTTTGCGCATGTGCAATCCACACCTTGTCAGCCCCCCCCCCCCCCCCCGCCCCCACAGTGGTTTGCAGGAGCGCTCCAGCCCCTGGAGCTATGGGAGGACCTGACCCCCTGAACGGCCTCTGGGTGAAGGAAGCCCGGGCTGGCAAAATACTTTTGCGGGGGCCAGTTTAACTGGTGATAGTCCCCATGTGGACTGGCTGCCTGAGGGTGTCCGAGGTTCTCCAGCAATCAAGGATCCCAGGGATCTCTTTTTGGAGGGTATCAAAGCAGTCTGATTTGCTCCAGCTCTGCCTTCTGGGGGAATATGGACATTTGCGTCCATTAGGGCTTGGATTAGGTGGATGCCTTGTACTGGGGTAACCCACTACCCTGCCCCAGCCTCTCCAGACACTTGATCAGTTCCAGGTCCCTCATGACCCTTACCTGCTGGCTTCCCCATGTGCAGAACTCAGGCCGTTAGCTGCTGGGGGGTGGGGGAGGGTGTGGTCCTCCAGGTCCATGAGCTGAACCACCTGCATAGCCTCCTGGGGGTTTTCCAGAAGTCCAGACTCCCAGAGGTGACCTGTTGGCTTACTCCATCCTGTGCCTTGGGTCACATGCTGGCAATGGCCTCAAGTATGCACTTTCCTCCTCCAGCTCAGCCTTCAGGGCGATTATGTGCACTTGTGTGTGATTAGGCTTGAAATGAGGCCAATGCCAGGCACTCCTAACCTGCTCCTGTGACTCCCACTCCCTACAGCCACCTTTTCCCAAGTTCCTGGGCCAAAACGGCTCCTTCGACTGACCCTCACTGCTTGTGCATGAGTGTCTATACTCTGCAGCCGGCCTATGGCTGCTGGAGTATATCAGGACTTTGGGGTTCAGGCTGGTCCCCAACACCTGCATAGCTTCCAGGATACAGAGTGCCCCCTCCCCCGAAAATCTTTCTGAGGTATCAGTGTTAAACTATCATCAGTCCCAGTGGGGAAAAAAACTGCTTTTCCCCTTTGCTTTTTTCCCCTGCTTCTGTTCTTACTAGGACCTGCACCCCATCCTGCACATGCTTCCAGCCACATCTTCCTTGTGTGGAACAAAGAGTTAATAATGTCTCTGAGGTCTTCCAGCACAGTGGTTTCTAAACCATGGGCACTAGACATCTTGACGCCAAGACCCCTGGCTTCAAAGAATGAGTGACTTATGATAGACACCTGGATCTTGTCCTCATCCCAGCCACTTCCTGGATGCCTGAGAGGACACGTACACCAGACTGGAAACACAGATAACACTCAGGGTGCTTTCCTTACCGAGTCTCCTGGGACCACCCCCCACAGCCAGCCCCAGGTCCTTGGACCCAGCCCACTGGCGTCATTTTGACCATCCCACACTTCCCATGCTGGTTATGTAGTTGAGTTTTCTATAGCTCTGTACTTAGGGAAATAGGCTCATTTGTGTAGGTAAGCCTTGGAACTAGCCAGATACCAGGTACCACCCCCACCCCCCAGAGCCTTTTTTTGTGAACTAACCTCGTCCAACATTGCCCTGTGCCAGGTTCCGGGCTAGCCTGAGCTATGAAGCCTGCTTATGCACCATATGCACCAATAAGCTGCCTTGGGCTGACCCAGCCCTCCAAACCCATACAGCGCAGGCCAGACGCCCTGCGTAGCCTTCTGCAACTCGGGATCCCACCTCCTGAAAACTGCTCTGAGGCAGCAGCTGCAAAGAGGGACAATCAGCCCCCTCGAGAACAGAACCCCTGATGGGCCTGTGCCACAGTCAAGGCTCTCGGGTGTGTCTTATTGAAGGCGACCCTGGCTAGACCTCCCATCCAGCCCTGGCAAGGCAGTCCAGATTCTTTCTCTCTGCCTTCTGGGGGAATAATCACATTGGGGGTGGGAGTGGGGAGGCACTTGGGTGGCTCAGTCGGTTAAGCATCTGCCTTCAGCTCACGTCATGATCCTGGGTTCTGGGATCGAACCCCGAAACCGGCTCAGCAGGAAATCCGCTTTGCCCTCTCCTTCTGCCCCTCTCTCTCCCTTAGCTCGTGCACGTGCATGAGTGTAATCTCTCCCTCTTCTCTCAAATAAATATAAATAAATAAATCTTTAAAAAATACAGATGCACATTTGTGTAGGTCAAGGCTTGGAATTCAACAATACAAAGCCCCAGGCGCTCACTCCTGTGAGCTCACCTCCCCAGGCACTTGCCGGGCTCCGGGTCTCTAGCTCCCTGAGCTGCGTGGTTCACACAGGAACAGTGTGTATCATCAGCTGCCTCTGAGCAGTTGGCAGAGGGGGGCCAGGCCTGTGGAAGTTGGGCGTATCCCCGACTACTTGCACTGAGTCATCAGCTGAAATGGGCAACAACAGAGAGTTCCCAGTGGACCTGTTGGGGTCCTGGGCCTTGTGGTACAAGAAGGCTCCCAGATGTCTCTTATTGGAGTACACCACCACCAGTTTGCCCAGTTTAGCCCTATCTGTAAACCAGCCAGTATCCTCTCATCTTCAATCCATAAAAACATGTTAGTCAATGCCTTTCTTTCCAGTATTACCTGCAGTGTCTATTTGTTTTGATGTCTTTAAAAATCCATAGTTCAGTCCAGTACTGGGAAAAGACTCCCCACTCCTTCTTATGGAGGCTCATCAACTAAACTTACCCTTAGCCAAGGAGCACTTTCCTGAGCTGAAGAGCGCATTGTGCACTTGAGGAGTGGCGGCCTGCAAAAGGGCAGTGTTGGCAAGAGGATGGAATGCTTGCCACGGCTGGTCCGTACTATGTGAGCCCTCCCTTTCCAAGCCCTCTCCCTGCCCCAAACTCCGTCCCAGTGTTATCAGCACAAAACTCCTGGCAGCTGTCCCTGTTGGTCAGATTAGAAGCAATTTAAATTTATTTCCCATCCCTGTCACGAAAGAAAGAAGCATCTCTCATCCTGACTTCCAAACACAGGTGCCTTTTGCCTTTTTTCTAGTTAAAAAAAAATGGGTTTTGCCAATATTCATGTCAAATTTCTTGGCATTCCTTCTTTTTCCTTAGGCAACCCTGACTGCTTTTGCATCTGTTTCTTTTCTTTTGTTTTCTTTTCTTTTCTTTCCTTTTTTTTTTTTAATTTTTTTATTTTTTATAAACATATATTTTTATCCCCAGGGGTACAGGTCTGTGAATCACCAGGTTTACACACTTCACAGCACTCACCAAATCACATGCCC
This sequence comes from Mustela nigripes, assembly GCF_022355385.1. Taxonomy (NCBI): domain Eukaryota; kingdom Metazoa; phylum Chordata; class Mammalia; order Carnivora; family Mustelidae; genus Mustela; species Mustela nigripes. The sequence goes on from NC_081566.1 coordinate 22,720,443, forward strand.
TCCCCAATGTCCATAATCCCAACCCCTTCTCCCAAACCCCCTCCCCCCGGCAACCCTCAGTTTGTTTTGTGAGATTAAGAGTCACTTATGGTTTGTCTCCCTCCCAATCGCATCTTGTTTCATTTATTCTTCTTCTACCCACTTAAGCCTCCATGTTGCATCACCACTTCCTCATATCAGGGAGATCATATGATAGTTGTCTTTCTCTGCTTGACTTATTTCGCTAAGCATGATACACTCTAGTTCCATCCATGTTGTTGCAAATGGCAAGATTTCATTTCTTTTGATGGCTGCATAGTATTCCATTGTGTATATATACCACATCTTCTTGATCCATTCATCTGTTGATGGACATCTAGGTTCTTTCTTTTCTTTCCTTTTTTGAGATTTTTCTGGTGGTTTATTTTGTAGCATTATGTTTACAATGCAAATTTATAATTTACAATAATTACAATGTTTAAAGCATTATAGGTACTTAAATGTTTGCCTGAACATGAACTATAACTATTATTTAAATACTCTAATAGACTATTAACTATTAGTTAAAATGACCTATATAATAAACACTTGCACACACACACATATGCATACATATACTTTTGGCTACTGCGCTCACTTACCATGACCATAGGCAGGCACTATTAAGAAAACCAATAAATTGTATTTCTTTCTTATGGATGTTGAAGAAAATGCCTTATTCCCATGGGTTGTCTTGTTTTACTGAGAAGGAATCTTTTTCGTCTTTCTCAGTCAACTGATTTTTGATTGGTTCCAAAAAGACCCAGTTTATACAAGTGGCATGTGTCCTTAAGGATGGGACAAGAAACCGCCCTCCTTTAGCAATAAGTCTAAGAGCCAAAGAATCTTGCAAGGGTCAGGTGACACCCGTGACACCCATGGCCATCAGTGGAGTGACATAGTGCAGTCACCAGGCCTGGAATCTGCTATGCCCTCCTTCACTATTTCCTGTGTGCCTGTTCTTATTCACGAGGCTTTCTTGAATCAGAGAGAGAGGGAGGTTGCAAGTCAGGCCCGAATTACTCCCAGTCTGGGGTGTGCTGGCTGAGCATATGTTAACCCTAAGTGTGAATAACATTCAGCTGTGTGTCTGGAGTGGAAGAAGCCAGAGTGTCTTCAGAATTCCTGCCTTAGAATATTGTCCAACCAGAACTAACGAGCCGAATAGCCCTCCACACCCCTCACCTACCCTTCTCCTGGCTTCCCGGCTGCCCTGTCCACACCCAACAAACACTGGATCTGTTAACAGACATATTTTGTAAAATAGTTCTCTACCAAATCTGAATTTAGTTTTGAAAATCTCAAAGATTCAGTCCTGCAGTTTAGAAAAACAGGAACCCTCAGGAATTCGTCTTAAAAGGCAAGCTTTCATTGAAATGGGCTCCCAAGAATGCGGCAAAACAGAGCCTGAAGGCAAAGAACACAAGATGTGTTAATAGTCGTTCCATAGACCAGTGGAACAGAGAGCCCAGATATGGATCCTCAACTCTATGGTCAAATAATCTTCGACAAAACAGGAAAAAATATACAGTGGAAAAAAGACAGTCTCTTCAATAAATGGTGCTGGGAAAACTGGACAGCTATATGTAGAAGAATGAAACTCGACCATTCTCTTACACTGTACACAAAGATAAACTCAAAATGGATAAAAGACCTCAACGTGAGACAGGAATCCATCAGAATCCTAGAGGAGAACATAGGCAGTAATCTCTTCGATATCAGCCACAGCAACTTCTTTCAAGATATGTCTCCAAAGGCAAAGGAAACAAAAGTGAAAATAAATGTTTGGGACTTCATCAAAATCAAAAGCTTCTGCACAGCAAAGGAAACAGTCAAAAAAACAAAGAGGCAACCCACGGAATGGGAGAAGATATTTGCAAATGACAGTACAGACAAAAGGTTGATATCCAGGATCTATAATGAACTCCTCAAACTCAACACACATGAAACAGGCAAACATATCAAAAAATGGGCAGAAGATATGAACAGACACTTCTCTAATCAAGACATACAAATGGCTATCAGACACATGAAAAAATGCTCATCATCATTAGCACTCAGGGAGATTCAAATTAAAACCACATTGAGATGTCACCTTACACCAGTTAGAATGGCCAAAATTAACAAAACAGGAGACAACATGTGTTGGAGAGGATGTGGAGAAAGGGGAACCCTCTTACACTGTTGGTGGGAATGCAAATTGGTGCAGCCTCTTTGGAGAACAGTGTGGAGATTCCTCAAGAAATTAAAAATAGAGCTTCCCTATGACCCTGCAGTTGCATTCCTGGGTATTTACCCCAAGGATACAGATGTAGTGAAAAGAAGGGTCATCTGTACTCCAATGTTTATAGCAGCAATGGCCACGGTCGCCAAACTGTGGAAAGAACCAAGATGCCCTTCAACGGATGAATGGATAAGGAAGATGTGGTCCATATACACTATGGAGTATTATGCCTCCATCAGAAAGGATGAATACCCACCTTTTGTAGCAACATGGACTGGACTGGAAGAGATTATGCTGAGTGAAATCAGTCAAGCAGAGAGAGTCAATTATCATATGGTTTCACTTATTTGTGGAGCATAACAAATATCACGGAGGACAAGGGGTGTTAGAGAGGAGAAGGGACTTGGGGTAAATTGGAAGGGGAGGTGAATAATGAGAGACTCTGGACTCTGAAAAACAATCTGAGGGGTTTGAAGTGGCGGGGGGGTGGGAGGTTGGGGTACCAGGTGGTGGGTATTATAGAGGGCACGGATTGCATGGAGCACTCAGTGTGGTGAAAAAATAATTAATACTGTTTTTCTGAAAATAAATAAATTGAAAAAAAAAATAGTCATTCCCAGCCTCGCAGGTTTGTGGGGAGGTGACTTTTTCAATACATAAACTCACCACTGGAGGGTGTTATATACTTCTCCAAATACACTGGAACAGACTGAGGCTCCCATACTGTGAAAACTGACCGGGGAGGATGGGTGGGGCTGTGAATTATTTACCTATTGTATGTAATAAAGAGGCTGTCAATCGCAAGTTGCAGTCTGAGTCATAGATTGGTTGATACAGAAGCTGACAAAGATTCTTGACCAAACTTTAGTCATGCTCCGCAACCTTCCTATAGGTCCATCTGTGCACTTTCTTGTAAAATACAGCTTGAGTACAAACCCTGCTAAGTCAGTTTAACCTGAACCCTACCTGCCCCCCAATATCTCATCTGGCTCCTCACCCTCCAGCGTCCCCCACAGCTGGTCTCCAGCAAGAATCCTGTCAGGTGGGTTTAATCAGAAGCTTCCCTCACCCCCGATGTGTCCCTGCCCGTGCTGTATCCAGAGTCAAGCCTGACCATCCTGACCCCCAGAAAATCCCACAGCAGGGGTCCCTATGCCTAGCACGAGGGTCCTGAACAACGTCTGCCTTACCATCCTTAACAAGTATCACTGAACATTTTATTCTCTAACAATGTAGCTTCATCAAGCTACTAGAAAAAGGATATTAGCTACTGAGTGACCCTAGGCTACTCTGTGAAAAGGAAACAGAGTGGGCAGATCCCCTTTAGCAGAGGCGCAGGGCACTCCATACTGAGAAATCCACCCTCCCCGTGGGATCTGTAGGGACTGCAGAGGCCCCCTACTCACAAACACTTAAAAATGAGACACTTAGGTGGACTTTTTCTGACCTGTAACCTGACACTTTCTAGGATCCCTGATTTTCTAGCATCAATGCAAATCACTATTTGAGGGGAGACATCTATTCAGCAATGTCTGTTATTACCAAGTTACCCGAGGTGGCATTGTTAAGATCTCACGTTAACATCCCTCTGTCACTCCAAACATGTAACAATAATAGATAAAATATTTCAAGGGAACTTTAAAAACAGAGCCAGACTCAAAAACAAAGACGCATCTTTGGGGCACCTGGGTGGCTCAGTCGTTGGTGAAGCATCCAACTCCTGGTTTCGGCTCAGGTCATGATCTCAGGGTCACGAGGTCAGGATCTGTGCTCAGCAGAGAGTCTGCTTGAGATTCTCTCCCTCTCCCCCTCTGCTCCCCCCAACCCCCTGCTCCTGGGTGCAGGTGCACACCCACTCTCAAATAAACACATCTTTAAAAAAAAAAAAAGCATCTTTGAGGATCAAAAACAGAATAAAAACAAAGTGGCAAAGCCACAAGGACGTTGCATCCCATCAGGCAGGGGCTGCTGGACGCTGGGAACAAGGCTGCCCCCTGGAAGGCAGAGGGAGTTTAGTTACATAAGCAAGAGGGCTTGTTGGCAACTCCTGCCACTGGTGGTGTTACCTGCAAATACTCAGTAATTATGTTGCTTCCAGCAGCTTTAAAAAAAAAAAAATCTGGTTTGAAATCCCCCTGTAAGTATGCTATAAGCCAGTTTCATAATTTCTTATACGTGATGTAGTATGTCTTTGGCTGAACAAGGTGATTACGAACCTGAGCTACTGTCCTTCTGCTTATAGACAGTAATTTTGTTACACAATGTGGGGTGATAATTACACACCAGACACATTACTAGGCAGTGTGAACACATGTCATATTTTTCTAGTTACTAAATCCCCCTGTTGGCTCTATTGGCAGGGATAATTGGGTGCCACTTTGTCAATTTTCCATTCTATTTCTTCAATCAGATTTTCGCCATATTGCTTCCTGACAGAGCCAGAAATTTCTCAGAAAGCAAGAAAAACAGAAGTGTCGATGAATTCATGAATCTACCATGCTGTCAAAACCATTACCAGTGGTTTTCAAATGTCCCTTTGTACATGGTACTGAATATTATTTAATCATGGAAGTTAACATTTATATTGCACTTCTTTTCTTCAGACTGGATTCTTTATTATATCTGATTCATAGATGCACTTATACATAATTTTGGAGTTATTTCCTTCCCGTGAAATTTTGACATCCAATTTTTAATGAATCCTTACAGGTTGTGAAGAATTTCTAATGGGACTCTTTTCTTTAAAAATGCATGGCCTAAATGGAAATAAATATCTAAAAATTAAATGTGGTTTTAAACAATAGTATCCCAAATAATCATGGGAAGATTAGAATGAGGATATCTAATCACTTAATGCTTTGTTTTATTTACTTTTTTCAGCTTTATTGAGATATAATTGACAAATAAAATTATATATAATTTAGGTATATGAGGTGATATTTTGATGTATGTATATTGTGAAATGATTACCACAATCAAGCTAATTAACACATTCATCTCCTTCCCTGGTTACCTTCTTTTTGTGGTGAGGACACTGAAGATCTTAGCAAATTCCAAGTATGCAATACATTGTTATTGCCATACATTAAATCCCAGAACTTACTCATCTTATAACTGAAAGTGTGTGCCCTTTGATCTATGTTTCCTCATTATTGTTTATATTTTAATTAAGTGGTGTTTGTCTCATCTTATTTTAAAAAAAAATCCCTCTTAAGACCCATATCAACTGTCAATTTGTTTCCCTATTGTGTTCAAGTACACAATTTTTTTTGTACATTGAATTAGCAACTTTCAGTGTCACAACTTATTGTAACATTTTACTCTTGTGATACTAATTTGTTAGCTTAAATGATTAATTGATATGATTGATAGGATTAAATGATAGCTTTTCAAATCTGTCACATTATAGATGTGCTATAGATCCTGAACTGGATTGAGGCATGTACACCATCCAGAGGGTCTCAACCACAGCACCATCTCAAGGCTCTGTCCTTGGGGAACAGCCTCTGAGAGCTGGGAAGGCAAGTGGAACCCACATCCCAAGGAAGGGGAGAGGATGAGGAGCCTCTGAGTGTCAGGGTCCAGCTCATAGTCTCTCAATAACCTCCCAACACTTGAATAACCAATAGGTTCTTTACACTTTAGCTTTAAGTTTCTTTGCATAAAGCCTGTCAGTCAAGAAGCTGTAAAGAAAAGAGAGCATGAAATACTAAAATAAAATGGTCCAAGTGGTCATATAGTCAAACCCCCTCCTTTTACAGGTTTGGGAAACTGAGGGACGCCATGGCCATCTAAAGCCATGTGTTTGTCACTGCAAAACTGAGACCAAACCCGAGATCCTGGCCCCTAGGCTACTGTTATTTCTGCTGTGGAGACACCTAGCAAGTGAACTAGAGAAGCACAATATTTAAAAGAACCTACTGCTATATCAAAAACATAGACAGGGCGGGGAGTGGGTAGGGAGGGGGGAAGAGGGGGTAGGAGGAGGGTAAAAATGTAGAGCTTTGCATCCAAACTTAAATTGCCATCAACTTTAAAAAGGTAAAACTTTGGGGTGCCTGAGTGGCGCTCAGTGGGTTAAGTCTCGGCCTTTGGCTCAGGTGATGATCTCAGGGTCTTGGGATTGAGCCCCGCATCAGGCTCTCTGCCCAACAGGGAGTCTGCTTCCCCCTTTCTCCCTCTGTGCCTCTCTGCCTACTTGTGATCTCTCTGTGTGTGTGTCAAATAAATAAATAAATAAATGATCTTAAAAAAAAAAAAAAAAAAGGTAAAACTTTGAGCTATAAGATAATGAATTCATGGGTACCTGTGTGGCTCAGTTGGTTAAGGGACTGTCTTCCGCTCAGGTTGTGATCCTGGAGAACCAGGATTGAGTCCTGCTCCCAGTTCCATGAGGAGTCTCTTCCTCCCTCTGACCTTCTCCCCTCCCATACTCTCTCTCACTCTTTCTCTCTCAAATAATAAATAAATAAAATCTTAAATAAAAAAAAAAGATAGCCAAGTCATGGGGATCCAATGAACAGTGTGGTAACAATACTGTAGAAAGTAGAGCTTTACGAAGACACAGGATTCCAAGTCTGTGCCCACAGATGGTCTGTAATCTAAGGAAGGAGGCAGAGTACACCCACAAGACAGAGTGCATGAGCAAATACGGTGACCTGGGGACGGAGAGGAAGGCTCAACAAACATGTGCAGCATGAAGAGCGTCGTGGAAGGCTTCCCAGAGGTGGTAATAGCCGGCTCCTTGCTTTCTTTTCTCTTTGTTCAAGTTGGACCTCAGGGGCAGAACGTGAAGTCAACATATTCCGCACATCGTAGCCGATTATCACTTACCACGGTTCTATGCCAGGCTCCTTCCATGCTTTGTATGCTTTTTGCTTGCTTCTCCCCATCCCATTCCCTTCCTTCCATAGATGCCATTCTAACATTCAGTATGACCCATTTTTTGGGCATGAGTAGATCTCAAAAGGCTCATCACTATACAGCAACGACAAATTTATACCTATATGTGGTGATGGGTGTTAACCAAACTTATTGGGGTGACCATTCTGCAATAAATACAGATATCAAATTGGTATGTTGTATACCTAAAACTAATACAATGCTCTAGGTCACTTATATCTCAACTTTTAAAAAGTTAAATAAATACATACATATGTAAGAGAAACTACTGCTGGGGCACCTGGGTGGCTCAGTGGGTTAAAGCCTCTGCCTTCGGTTCGGGTCATGGTCCCAGGGTCCTGGAATCGAGCCCCACATCCGGCTTTCTGCTCAGCAGGGAGCCTGCTTCTCCCTCTCTCTCTCTGCCTGCCTCTCTGCCTACTTGTGATCTCAGTCTGCCAAATAAATAAATAAATAATCTTTAAAAAAAAAAAGAGAGAGAGAGAGAGAAACTACTGTTGAACTATCCTGCGATATGAAAGATTGCTGTTTGCCCCAACTGATGGCTTTACCAGCACTCTGGACTTTTTTCAGAGCTCCCACACACACCCCCAGATTTGTCATGTTTACTGTCTTAAGCCCTGAGACCATGGGACCAGCAGCCCAGCTGGAAGGAGGGGTGGAGGGGGAGCCCCTGTTTGGTCAGTTCATCTACCCAACTGACTCACAGTTCCTGTCCCCCTCCCTCGCTACCTGGGTCTGTTGCTTCCCACCTCCCCAGAGCCAAACCAGCCCTCCAGGCAGCAGCCAATCTGGGCATTACCAAGAGTGTGGGCAGCAGGTGGGGCAGAGCTTCCAGGCTGGGAGGGAGGGCCCAGGAGCAGAGCCTGGTGTGGAGCTAGAGAAGAGGGGTTGCTCCCGGCAGTCTCTGGGAGGTAGGTTGGGAACAGTGTCTAGACATGGGTCCCAGTTTGAACGCATGTGTGCTTGTTTCCCATGCTCCCACTCAAGGGACAGAGCTACTGTTGGTCCTGCTGCCCCAGGAGGAGACAGTCTGCACTGTGCCAAGTCCTGGGAAATAGCCATGGCTTCCTGGGCTTGCGGCCTTGCCCAGCCAGCTCAGGGAGTTCTGAGCAGCCATGGTGCTTCTGGTTCAAACCCAAGGCCTTTGAGAGGCACCAGGGTGGGTGGACGCCACTCTACCCGGTCGGTCTAGGACTCTTGAAAAACACGCATCGGAGAAAAGCCAAGCCTTGAGCGGCGGATGGGTGACTTTAGATTCCCGCCTTCTCCCAGCTGGGCGTGGGAGCAGGAGGAATGGTGGGGTGGTTTTGCAAGAGTTTGGGAAGCTTCTCACTGGAAGAACCAGTGAGTGACCAGCTAATTTGGTCAGGGTCTGTCCTGGTGGCTGAGCAAATCCCAAAAGAGACCAAGCCTAGCGAGGAGGTGACAGGGAAACCGGAAACCTCAGATGTTACGGAAGGAGCGTGGCTTTGAATGGTCTGAGCTCCACGCTCCGGATCGGCTCGGAGAGCTGTCCGATGTCGCCCCTACCCGCCCCTGCCGCAGGCAGCCCAGGACCCGGCTCTCATGCCCGTTACCCGCTCCGTTGCAAACTGGCCACGGAATCCTTTCCTCCAGGGGCTCAGGCGACAACCTTACTACATGTCTGCCATAGTCATGGGCTTCGTGTAAATAAAACCTGCTGTTCCCTCTTCTCCAATATTGTCACCTAAGCCCACTTCAAGGACATGTACAAAGGGAACAAAGGGGTATTCCCTACACTCAAATTTTTCTAGTTCACTTATATTTATGGTATGGTTCTATTTCTTTCTCTCCCCTTCTGAATACACCTGGGGTTTTTTGTTTTGTTTTGTTTTGTTTTGTTGTTTGGGGGTTTTTCGGGGGTATTTTTGTTTTTTTGTTTTTTTTAGTTTTTTTAATGTTAAGAATGGTCTCATGATAGGGAGAAATGCATCCTGCTTCCTTTAGCAGACTTTGGTCACTACAGACCATGTGCGGAGCATAGCGCTGAGTTCAGTGGTGAATTCAGCGCCCTCTGTGAACATTCTGTCTACTGAGGAGATAAAGGGCAGGATCAGCCCTCCAACTTAGAATGCCATGGGGAGGTAGAGATAGGCTGTTTGGGTTATCCAGAAAAAGGGAGAGATCACTGCAAGTGTGGTCAGAGGAGTAAAATGTTAAATCGTGGAAAGGCTTAAAGGACAGAGGAGATTTGCACAGGTGGAGATGGGTGCATGGGGTACGGGTTGTAAGTGAAAAGTCATTTCGGGTTGGATGAAAATTCCTGGTGTTTTTGTGTTTGTTTTCCATTTTTTTTTTTTTTTTTTTTTTTTTTTTTGGTTGGGGGAGGCAGGGATCCTCCTTTATTTGTGGAGAAAGAGAGAGCACTCATGCAAGGGTCAGCAGAGCGAGACAGAGAAAAGAAAAAAGGAATCCCAAGCTGACTTCCTGCTGAGCATGGGCCTGTTGAGGGGCTCGATCTCATGACCCTGAGATCAGGACCTCAGCCAAAATCAAGAGTTCCACACTTAACAGACTGGGCCACCCAGGTGCCCCTGCCTGAATGCTTTTCCGATACCTGATGCACACACATTCCCTTGACTCCCCGGGTGTTCAGAAACCCCATGTGCCTTCAAACCGCTGTTTGGTTGAGTCCCTGGGGGGAGTCTGGTGACGGTTAGCGGGCACCTGGTTTGCTCTCCTTTCCTGCCCCCTTTCCCTCCCCTCTCAGTGGCCAATGGTCCACCTGCTGTGGCAGTGTGAGAACTAGGAAGGGGACAGGTGACTGCTCAGTGGAGCAGGCCCCGTGCAGCAAGGTCTACTGCCGAGAAGTTTGCCGGGATGGCCCTCGTGCCCGGTTTCTGTCTGGGGACTTGTGAGTGGTCTCCCTGAGGCCTCTGCCGTCCACCCAGTGGACCTGAGCTCAGGACCTGAGCATGCAGGTGGCCGGGGAGGAAGGAGGCCAGGCCTCCAAGCTCCCACTGTCGCTGCCGGGCTCCACTCACCTAGCCTTGCCCCTCCCGGCTGGTTCATGCTCTCCACTGCGCAAATCCTCTTCCTTTTCTTCTTAAAATATGCTGCCTGCCCAGGCCTCCCGCCACCTTTCCCGCAGAGTTACATTCCAACACACTCATCTGTGGAGTTCCCTTGAAGTCAGGTTTTGCTTAGGAGAGTCCATTGTGGGAAAAGGGGAAGGGACGACCCCTCTACAGCCCACCTTCCTACTGGTTTGCTAAGACCCAGCTTCTGGCAGGACAGGCAGGGGGCCCTCCTCCAAAGCTTGGTTTTCATTCCATGGTAAAACACAGCTGTTAAAAATAATTCAAACATGAGTGGTCACAGAGGTTCTATTTGGGGTAAAAACATTATCATGGTGGTGATAATTTATGTAATTAATGTAATTAGTGCCACTGGGTCGTGCACCTCAAAATGGTGAAAATTGTAAATGTTATGTTATGTATATATTTTACCACAACAAAAAAATTGCAAAAAATAAAAAAAATATATATATATACACGATATGAACCACGGCCAGTTAACCTTGTTTTCCCTCTGATCTTCCAACCATTGACCTGAGGGAGAGAAAATTGCTCCACACTTGTAGTGGAGAAGGCCCTTTGCCTGTCAGGAGGTGGGGGGAGTCCCCTGGGGGCAAGGAGCAGGGCTGAAGCTTGGGCAGCTCCCCAGTGAGGCTCCCTGGGCCCCTTCCCCTCAGGGGCAACGGCAACTACACTTCACAGCCCTTCCCCAACAAATAACACATCCTCCCTGGGCGTGAGCTCTAATGGAGGCAACGTGGTGGACGCCCTGTTGATGAAGAAGTAGGAGTGGAGAAGAAGCTGGTAGATTTTGGTGTTGAAAATGGACATTTGGGGAAATAAAAAGGAGCATTCACTCTTAAATCCATGCCCGGCTGCCCCCTCCTTGGGTGAATAACAGAGGATTCTGTGGGATTTCTATTTCAAATTCCTCATTTATTTGGACATTCACTTGGTTGTGACTCCAAGTTATCAAAGATGCAGGATGGGAAATTTGTAGCGGGAGCAGTGACATGGAGGCAGAGACAAGATGGCGGAGAGGATAGGGTCTTCATAGCCTCTCCTTCTCTTCCTGTTAGGGTACGATCTGAAAAGTGTCCAGATAGTGTCCCATAGCACAGACACCACAACAAGAGTGTGCAGCGCAGTTGAATGCATAAATTCCTCTTCCATGGGTAAGGCCCTCCCCACAACAGGGGGGCGGACAGGCAATCTGGAGATCATGCCCCATGCGCTGTGGGGGTGTGTAGGGGAGAGCTGTGGCCCATCATCTCTCCAGTGCCCCAAACCCAGATTTCACATGTAGGGTGACAAGATCTTGGTTGGGAAAGCTACGGGAGGAGAGGGGACTCTATAAGATGCTTTTTCCTCAGGGACCCCATAGATCAAAACCAGAAGCAGGTGAGAGCTGACTGGACTGTCTTAATTTCTCCAAAGGGAGGAGGAACAACAATACTATGGTTTCGTGAGGAGCAATGGCCCTTGCTGTGGTTGACTGGCTGTGGAATTCCCGGTCAGCAAGGCACAAGGGCTGGTCATCAGGAGGCCACAATGCCTGTCAGACCCAGCAACTCATATCAAGTAGGGAGTGGGCTTGGCCCAATAAGGACTGGTGATGAGACGGCATGTGTTCAAGTTGCTGTTCTACACTGGTCCGTCTGGACTGGGAGACAGACCTCATGACCTCCTGCCTAGAACTGCCTCCTGGTATAAGGACGTGTAACCGTCTGAGATCACCCAGGGGGAGAATCAGACAAACGTGTTTGCTTTTCACTGAACAATTAAAATCGTTTTGCCTGCTGACCCCATATTTCAAGGTGCTGGCTTAGTCCTCAGTCCACGTCCCTGAGCACTGGATCAGGCGGTTGGCAGGTGCATCCGGCTCCTTCCAGGACTCAGGCAAGGAGGAGCCGCATGGTTGGCAGAACTCTTCAGGGAGTCCTGGCTGTTTCTTAGGGTCCATCTGAACAGGTCTCCTTTTCCTGGAGAAAACTGGCTCTCAGAGAAGATAAATAACTGTTCCTAGAGCCAATGAATGACCTCAGTGTGACCAGACCCCAGGTCCGCTGATCCTCACCCAGTGGGCCCTAATGACAGCTGAGATGCAAAGTGACAGGTTCCAGACAGAGGAAACAAGAGGTGTGGTGAAGGCTCCCCCTCCTCCCCCTCTCCCAGGTGCGCCCAGCTTCTCTCAATAGCTCCTTCCCTGCCCCACCCTCTGCAGCAGGCCCTGATTCAGAAGCGCCAGGGGTTAGGCGTGCCCTGAGAAGGGGGAGCAGGACCCCTAAGTTTAGAGGCAACTGGAAAACTCATCAGGTATTTTCCCTCAGGCCACAGAGGAGTTCTAAGTGGGAACTAAGGGCCAGGCTCGAGCAATTAATAGGCCCTCACTGGAGCCTGGAGGGTTGGGGGAGTCCAGCGGAGGGAGGGCAGTGAACATAGAATCTGGGGTGGGGGGGTGCTGTCCCCAGGGCAATGAAGTCATCCAGCCCTATGACAATGTGGTTGGGTGCCCAAGTAGAGCGCTGGGCCTCCGAAGGGGGTTGGGGGCTTCACAGCTGCAGCACTGTCCCTGGGAGACTGCAGGCCCTCCCCATACCCGTCAGCTGCTTGCTAGGGGACTAGCCACGTCAGTCACCTTTCCCTCACGCTGTCTGAGGTCAGATTTCCCTTTCTAGTCCATGCATCAGAGCCCTTCCACTCTGGGGCTCCCAGAGGCTGCACAGCCCCCCACCCCCTGTGATGTGTGAGGGCGGTGACAGGTGTGTGCCCACCTGAGAACACACACACCCTCACAGCACTGCTCCCCCACCGCTCAGGGTGGCCGACCCAGGCCCCAGAGACATTCAGCAAGAAGGTCTCACTCGCCCAGCTGTTCAAACTCAATAACAAAACTTCAACAAGGTTCTCCAGCAGTGGCAGCTGGTTCCGGAGGCAGAGAAGGAGGACTGGGGAGGGGTGGGGCGGGGAGACAAGGTTAGGCTTCCCTTTTTTCATGCATTCCCCACAAAGAACCTTATACCATGGCCTTCCAAGTCCACTCAGGGTATCCCACGAGGAAGGGGAACATAGCAGGTTCCAGAATCAATGTCCACATTGGAACAGTGGCAGGGACCGCAGTCCCCATGATCACCAAATACAATACTGTCTTGGGACCTGGGTCTCGGTGTCATTTCAGCAAGCAGGTCCCGAAGAGGTCCCCTGAACACCTTCCACCCCCTTCTCAGATGCTGACGTGCCCTACTTCTCACACCTCTCCTCACCCCGGGTCCCTTTTTTCTTCCATCCCTCAAGGAGTCTTGGGGTGGAGGCAGCCTTCACTTAGCTTTCCCTGCTGCTCGTCCTCTCACAGTCCAAAGCTGGGGGGTAGCAAGGGAAGCAAGAGGGGTTGCAGTGGGGCTGGTGCTGGTGGAGGAAGGTTCAGGCACAGAAAGAGGCCCGGCTGCCCACTCGTCCTGCCAGCCCCCACCTACGGGCCATGGGGCCAGGCCCTGCCCTGTTCTCAATGCACTGGGCAGCTCTCATTCCACTGTGGGGCAAGAAAAGCCAAAACAAACAAACAAACAACACGGAGATGTCCTTGTGGGCTGTTGGAGGGGACCCCCGCTGCTCCCTGGTGTTCCTGCCGGGACAGCAGTGTAGGTAGGTACGTGGAGGGGTCAGGGGTGAAGGGGGTTACACGTCTGTACTAATAGCCCTTGGATTGGTGAAGGCCTCATGCCCAGAGCCTGGCCACGTCACCGGGTAACTCTGGGGCACTGCCAACTTGAGGGGCAGGGGTCCCCCTTCCTTGTAGTACGTAGGAGCGAAGGAGAGCCTCTCCCCTCCGCCCCCATTGGGCACCATGTCAGCCGTCCGTATGTAAAAGGGGGAGCTGTACGGGGAGCAGGCGGTGCAGTGGCCGGCCGCCCCCCCACACGGCTGGCCGCAGGGCTCACTGGTGAGAGGCGCCAGGCCGCCTCGGCCATTGGGGGCTTGGGAGCTGCAGGCATTACAGCTGGGGCCTCTGGGGTGTGGAGGCAGGTCGCGCTCCTCCTCCTCCTCGTCTGCATCTCCGGCTCTGCTCTTCTTGCAGCAGTAGTACTGAGGGGACAGTGGGGAGGGACGCTTGAGGGCCGAGGCTCCCCTTGTGGGGCACAAAGGCACCCATACCCCTGTCCACCAAGGACACAGCACAGAGCGCTTTTTGATGACTAAAACTCAGCACCAGACACCCACGTCCCACCAGCACATACTCCCAGCCTTGCTAAACCAATACCTTCCCTTTTCCTTCCCCCTACCTAACCCTAACCCTGACCCTGCAGGATGAGGTCGAGAGAGGCAGGACCTCCATGTCTACTGAGAACAGGGGTGGGGCCATAGATCCCCCAGAGGGGAGCCCTTTCCACCACTCCCGAAATCTCAGCTATGCCAGAGGCACGACACAGTGACCAGCTGTCTTCCCAGCACAGCCTCTTTGGAGAACCCCTAAAGTGGACAGAGTGTGAGAGACACACGGCTCCGGTCTGGCTACCCTCGATTCCCAGCCCAGCCCCCACGCTTCCTGGCTTTGAGGTTTGTCACCCTGGAAGCGGGTCCAGTTTCTGCCCCTAGAATGGGGACATGGTTTGCCAGTGGCCTCCGGGGACTGACCTGGAGCCTGCAGTAGCACAAGACGGCAATGATGCAGAGGAGGATGACTGTAGCTAGGATTCCGCCAGTGATCACAACTGTTCCCGCTGTCATCCGCCCGACGCCCCATCAAACTCTGCAAAGACGTGTGAGCACAGGGAGGTGAGGAGCTGCCACACTGCGCGCAGGGGAGGGGAAGGGCGGGGAGGCCTCCTGGGACTTCCTGCATAGGTGGAGGCAGGGAGGACCTGAGGGCAGCGGGACGAGAAGGGCCGCGGGCACTGAGACACCCGGGGCTTCCTGAAGGCAGAGAGAGGCTGCAGCCTGGGCCAGGCTAACCTGGGGGGGGGGGGGGGGGGAGTCACAGCTGAGGTGGGAGTTGGGGCGGTCACAGCTGAGCAAGGGAAGAGCAGAAGCAGAGCACTAACAGAGAGCAAAATTCCGTTCTTGGCCTCTGCTCAGTTTCAAAGCTTGCCGTGCCTCTCTCTAATTCTCCTTCTCGCATCCTGCTCGGCCTGGCCTCACCTCATGGCTCCATCCAAGGCACGAAGATGACAGCTTCCTTTCCTGGGGGCTTAGTCTGTGGCACTGCCCTAAGCTCTCCCCGCTCCTCTCAGGTAACCCTCAAAATACCTTTCGGGACAGTTCGTTATTAGCCCTGTGTCACACATGATGAACTGCGGCTTCGACTGGTTTGGCTGAGGTTCTGCCCAGCTTGGCTCACCCCGAGGCCATGCTCTCAATCGCACAAAAAGCAGTGGCCCCCCGAGCCCCGGACTCAGGTGGAGGGGACAGGGGCTGAATCTCCCAAGTTCCACCTGGTTCTGTCCTGACTCCAACCCACACTCCTTTTGGGGGCATCTCTGTCCTCTTTCCAACTCCTGTGCAAGACAAGGGCAAGGTGAACCCAGAGGGAGTGGGCAACAGGCAGCATTCTGGCCCCCGGACCGTGGCAGCGAGGCTAGAGAATGGTCCTGCTAATGGGGGTGAAGCTCCACCTCCCCCCAGGCACGTGGGGACAAGGCTGGTGGTGCCCCTGCAGCGGGAGGGCGGGAGGAGCCTTGGCATCTTGAGGAAGAATGACCATGATCACTTACGTTCAGTGACGGGAACAGAGACCTGCAAGACAATAACAGGAACAGAGCTATTGGGAGAAGACTGTTGCCCCTGAAAAAGGCCCCAAGAGTTAGACTAGTCCGCAAGCCCCCCTCCCTACCACCCACACTCTGCCCTGGTCACTGGGAGCGTCACAGACAAGCCCGCAGCTCCCAAGTCAGCCTCCCCTGTGCCTCCCACTGCAGCCTGAAGGACATTTCACTCAGGGGTCCCCCTGGGATGTCCAACTCTGGTACTCTGGTACCTGATATGACAGCCTAAGTCATCACCCTCTTTCGAGGTGGGCACCCCCGCCCCCCTCACCTCCCGTTCGTGCTTCCGCCAGAGGAGGCTGCTTGTTACTTGGAGGCCAAGCAGGGCTATTAGGCGAGCGACAGTCCACGCCAGAAGCCGTAGGCCCTATTGTGTCTGCCTGGAGGAGGGGCGCCTTGTTCTTCACTCAGATACCTTCTGTGGCTCGCCATCCTCATGCACCCCGCCACGCTTTGCCTGCCCCGCGTGCCGGCATGCTCACCCCCTGCGGTCCCCCTCCATGAATCCTCTCTCCACCAAGCAGGCCCAGTTCTTAGGAGGCTCCAGGCCTAGGGTTGACAAGGCACTTTAACGTACCTTGTGGTACGGCCTAAGACACACAGAGCAGGGGCTGTGGGGGCACCGAGCAGGGAGCGACTAACTACTTGGGAAAGGCTCCTGGAAGCAGTTTCGCTCAAGCTGGGTGCTAGAAGCTGAGTGGGAACTTGACCCGTAGGTAGACAAGGGGAGAGGGCAGGCTCAACAGCCCAGGTGCCTGAGAGACCATGGGGGCCTCCAGGAGCTGTAAGGACTCTGTAAAGGCCGGGTAGGGTAGGCATCAAGTGGGAGAGGCTGAGAGCCAGGCAAGGATTGGCATCCCACTCTCTCGGAGGCCACAGCCGTTCCTGAGGGGCCGCTGGTAGCAGAGTGCATGAGCCTGCTTTGTCCACCTGTTTAGATCCTGCCCACCCTCCAGCGCTCTGAGAGACCCCCTGGAACCCCCATCGTAGTGCTCTCTCTCTCTTTCCCTGGATTCCCACTTCAAAACCTTTCCATGGGCCACTTTCCAAACCCTCTCTTGGTAGGATACTTGTTTGCTTTCATGTGGGAACATCTTGACTCCTCTGGTACATGAGAAGTCCTTTGGGATCAGGAGCTGTGTCCGATCGGGCTCCTGCCCCTGCAGTGTTATACATGGCAACGTGCTTGATGAACCAGTGTCTGCTAATCCTCTGCCAAGTATAGGCCTTCCTTCCCCGGCCTGACAGTGATGACCCTGACCGACCACCGGGGGGGCAGCAAGTTGCATGGCTCAGCTCCCATCCGGTCTCGCAGACTGGAGCATCCCCTGTTCAAGTCCAATTTGACTGACTTTGCCAGATGCATGATGGTTCTTGCTTCCGGGATTTGCTAGGCATTTGTGGGAGAATGTATGTGCCCTTATGACAACATGTCTGCCCTTGACCCTGCTTGCCCGGACACTCACCACGTAGGGCCCTTTGAGCCAAGAGAGGCCTGTGGAGTAACCTGAAGCGGAAGGCAGCAGTGACTCACTCTACTTGCAAGTCTTGGCCTTGCCCCCTGAGATATTAGCCTGTTTTAGGATACAGGGAGTGAGGAAGCTATATAAGAACACAGCCCTCCCTCCTTCTGACCTCCACGCCTGGCCTCCCCTCTTTGGGTACCATGCAGCGGTTCCACAGAAGTGGCTGGAAAGTGGGGGTGCATGGCAGAGGCACACATCTGAAGGCCCATCGGAGGCCCAGCTGTGCCATTTAGTGGCTGCCCCATCTTGGAGGCTGACCTCCTTTCTCACTTGCGAAAGAAAGCTTAACAAAAAAACTCAGCTTACCAGTGTGCTTGTGAGGAAAAAGTGGGAGTCACGTATGCAAGAGCCCCTTCGGTACTATAAGAGAATCCTTCAAACCAGTCATTTGCGGGGGAAAAGGACTGCCCAGACATTTTAGATGTCGGCTTCAATGTGGCCTTATAGTCAGGAACCCAGAAGTCACTTGTGAAGGACACGTGGGGAACAGGCCGGGACCCAGCCTCTTGTCCTGCAGACCCTGTGGTCACAGTACAATCTAGCATTTAAATCCCCATCTCCAAGGGCTCCTGTCTTTGCAGGTGGGTTCATTTTCTTGCAACTAATGCAAATGAATCTAAACGGCACTCTCCAGTCTAAACACTGCTTCCATTTCCATCTCTTCCTGGGAGGGGCAGGCTCTAAGACAGCCCCAAATGAGCCCTGCCTCTTGTAGTCATGCCTAGTGTGCTCCCCTGCTCTCGAGGGGCATCTGACACTTGCTTCTAACCTACAGATCACAGCAAAGGCGATGGGATGTCACCTCTGTGAATAGACTGTATGCCATTTTGGCCACCTTCTTGCTGCCAACTCCTTCCCTTGCTGGTTTGCACACAGCAAGTTGCCATGTTGGGAGGCCCCTGTGGCCAGGGACGGGGGTGGCCTCTGGCCCTCCGCCCAGTGACCTAAATCAAGCTGGACCATCACAAGTGAGAGCAGAAGTGGGTCCTTCCCCAGGTGAGCTTCAAGATGAAACTGAAGCCCCAAGACACCTTGAAGGCAGCCTGATGACAGGCCCGGAGATGGTGACCCAGCTGGCCATGCCTGGAGCCCTGACCCACAGATGCTGTGAGCTGGTCCGTGTGTGTTGTGTCAAGTTGCTAGGTTTGTGGGAGTCTGTCATGCTGCAAAAGATAACAGATGTACCTCGGAACCCCATAAAACCCCCACATGCAGGAGAGAAAGTTGGACCTTTAAGTGATTCCCCTCAAGTCATACAATAGCAAGTCAGGACCCAAGGGTCAGTGTTGTGTAGTTTTCATCCTACCCAGCTGCCTTCTACTGAGCTTCCCAAGGCCGGAAGCAAGACTTTCCCTCCCAGGGCCCAGCAGATGGGTTCTGTGGTAGCCAAGTCAGGGAGCAAGGGCAGCCAAAGAGGACAAACCCATTGCCAACTAAAGATTCCCGGGACCTGCCCTGAGACCAAGGTTTTCTGGACCTCACTCCCCACCAACATCCCTCCCCACCCAGGGCCCAGTCACCTTCTCCTGGGGGTGAGGCTCAGCCTGCTCCTCACACTTACGCAAAACAGCGGGGCAGTGACGGCTCGGTCATGCAGGCTGCGCCCGAGCAGACAGAGGTTGGGGGTGCGTCATGGCCATGGGCATCAGTTCCTGCCAGAGAAGAGAGAGGAAGATCTGTGAGAGCTGGAGAGGGAGGGCAAGAGCACAGACAGACTCCGAGACTGAGTGGACGTCCCCCAAAGGGACTTGTCTGTTGGCTTCCATGGCTGCCTCAGTCTCTGAGACCCCCCAGCCTAGGAACCTGAAGACAGGCTTGTAAGGCCACATACCATTCTGTCCTTGATTCCTTCCTTCAGTGCCATTGTGCGGAACCCACGGCCCAACACAGTAGCAGGACGCTGGGCACGAGCCTCTGCCTATTCTGGGAAGCGAGGCTTAAGGTGGGGAAGGGGGTCTAGCTACTTCTGTCACACTCTCCTGGAGAATTCTGGCCTGTCCCCTGGCAAATGTGTCCTTGTTGCCTACGTGGCTGATTCTTTTCTCTATGGCCGCACATACCTCTCTCCCATTCCCTCCCCATCCTTCCCTGGGCTTGTCCATACTCATAGTGCCCACAGCCCCACACTCCTGTCTCTCACTCCTAAATCCCAACCTGCCTCAGGACAGCATGCCTACAGGACAGTCGGGTCACACGCTCACGCTGGTGTGCCGATGGAGGAGGGGTGGCGAAGTCCTACCAGGACGTTTACGAATCCAGTGCAAGCTAATCATTCCCTGAGGTCCCTTAAAATGAAAATTCTTTAAATATCCACTCGACATGATTTCCAGGAGAGTCTGGGCCTTAGACTGGGAACAGAAGAGTGGGAAGGAGGACACTCTCCAGTGAGGCTTCCCTCGGCTCATTGCCCTGAGAGGGTAAGGCCCCGCTGGGGGTCTTGTACTGGGAAGGGAACCCAACTGATAACTGGATCCCCACAGCCACCCTCTACAGGGATGGGCTGACCAGCGCAGGGCTCTCTGTGGCAGCTGCAAGCTGGAGGTCAAGGGCACACTAATGTCTCAAGTCCTGGATCTCATCTAGTTCAGCAGGCCTCAGGAGCAGAACTCTGGGAAAAGCTGAGAAGGCCCACGTTCACCCACAGATTTGGCCCAGGCCCACCCTCACATCTCCTCTAGATCAAGGCCTTCCTGCCTATGATCGACCCGGGATGTTGTGGGCGCTCAGGCTTTCTTTTTCTCAAAGATGTTCTTATTCTCATTAAAATGGCAGTCACGGGTAGCTGGATATCCAAGGAGATGTTTCCTATCTAGGTTTTTTGTTTTTTGTTTTTTTAAGATTTTATTTATTTATTTGACAGACAGAGATTACAAGTAGGCAGAGAGGCAGGTGGTGGGGGGGCAGTCTCGGGAAGAAGGCTCCCCACTGAACAGCGAGCCCCATGCAGGGCTCAATCCCAGGACCCTGAGATCATAACCCAAGCTGAAGGCAGAGGCTTAACATACTGAGCCACCCAGGCGCTCCTCCTATCTAAGTTTTGACTGAGATGTCAACTGATAGAAACAAGAGGACGCCCCATGAGTTTGGGACAGGTCCCTCTTCCCTAGCCCCATGCAGGGGAACACACATGGAAATGTCAATAGTCTATTTCAGGGTCCAGGAGCCTTTCTCCCACTTTGAAAAATACAGATGGGTCAAAAATTTGTGAAGATATGGTGTGGAAGGTTTCCTTGGCAAGTTGCTGCTGAACCATTAATCCCTTACCTGAGCCCCCAAGGGCGGCAGGCCTGGGGCTGGCGCCGGGCTGGCTCTCCTGAGTCCTGTCCAGGAGCGCCCCCCGGAGGCGTGACAAGAACTGCGACTGGACATCCAGGTGCCCTGGGGCTGAGCAAGAGGCTGCAAGAGATGCCTGGGACAGGGCTGATGTGTCTGCCTGGGGTAAGGGAGCTGCAGGAGAGAGGGGCCCAGCAGGCAACCTCCAAAGAGCCCACATACACAAAAAATATACAAAAGCAAGAGCCCTTTTGAAGCTTCCCCTGCTTTCTAACCGGTAAGAATTCCCCATTTCGATGTGGCAGCTCGTGAAACAGACCCTCTTGGGGGTGGTGGGAGGAAGGGAAGAGGTGGGGAAGTACAGACAGCAGAGGGACACGGCACACCACCCCTGCTGCTTTCAACCCGAAGCAGATCCAAACTGGCCCAAATGAGAACACGCTGTCAGTGATCCAACGATTCCAACTTCTACTTTGAGATTGTAGCTGTAGCTGAGTGGTACGACAGGCTATCGTCTAAGAGTGGGTGACAAGAAATGGGACTGGCCCATGTTTTCATCCAGAGGCAGGAGAAAATTTCTTCCATGGAATACATTCTTTTTTTTTTTTTTAAAGATTTTATTTATTTATTTAACAGAGAGAGAGATCACAAGTAGGCGGAAAGGCAGGCAGAGATAGAGAGTGGACAGGAAGAAGTCTCCCTGCTGAGCAGAGAGCCCAATGCAGGGCTCGATCCCAGGGCCCTGGGATCATGACCTGAGCTGAAGGCAGAGGCTTCAACCCACTGAGTCATCCAGGTGCCCCCACGGAATTCATTCTAAAGTAAAGGGATGCTCAAAGAAAAAAAAAAAAGGAAGGAAAGAAAGAAAGATGTTTCTTAAGCACAAAATCATACATTATACTTATTTAACCTACCAGCTACTGAGAGAAAAATGATCGATGGAAATGGAAGGACTCTGAGATCTGGCCCAGTATCTATTTCCTAGATGAAGAAACCAAATCAGAGAGGACATGTGACTGGCTTCACCACACACAGCAAGATAGAGACGGAGCAGCAGGGCCACAGGGAGTGGACCTCCTGGCCCCAGGCCAGGCTGGCCATGAGGCTGCAGTCTCTCCAGCACTTACTTCACCAGGAGCTAAGGTGGTTGAAGTAGGGTCTTCCAAATTATCTTGACAGTAACAATCACCTGAGTCAGGTGTCAAAAAACAGACTCCAGACCCACCAAGAGAAGGGGCCCCATCTCCAGAGAAGGGGCCCAGGAATCTGTGTTTTTAACGGGCTTGCGTCTCCCCATCTGGCCCCTTTTAAAGATGATGTAGGAATGAAAGTCTTTGGGAGGATTTCAGGCTGCAGGCAGCAGGGGGTTGTGTGGGGGGGTAGGTGACCTTGCAGAGCCTGGGGCATCATCTGCTGCAGCCCAGAAAACTGGCTCTGGACTGTGTCCGTGAGGATACCGGGCCAGAAAGGAAGAGGAAAGGAGGAGTACAGGAGAGCTACAGGAACGTGGCAACTCCGGGGAGGGGGTGGGGCCCCCTAAAAGGTCAGTGATGGGGAATCTTTTTTTTTTTAATTTTTTATTTTTTATTTTTATAAACATATATTTTTATCCCCAGGGGTACAGGTCTGTGAATCACCAGGTTTACACACTTCACAGCACTCACCAAAGCACATACCCTCCCCAATGTCCATAATCCCACCCCCTTCTCCCAAACCCCCTCCCCCCAGCAACCCTCAGTTTGTTTGGTGAGATTAAGAGTCACTTATGGTTTGTCTCCCTCCCAGTGATGGGGAATTTTAAAGGCCATTCTTCCAGGAGAGGCTTGGGGGAGGGGGGGGGCTGCAGAGAGAAAGGCCACCCAGAGAAGATGTACTGGGAAGTGAGGGTCCCACTCCCCCCACCCCCCAAGGCCAGGGATCTGTGACTTCAGCTCACTGAGGCAGAGTCACCTGCTCGCTGCTTGAGCGATGTGGGCAGACAAGGCAGCCACAGCTGGCCACAGAATGTGTAATTAACGACCGGCTGCCCCTTGTTCCCCACTCAGGCCCCCTGAGGAGCACAAGTTAATTGAGTAAGGCCTAAGCACCTCTGATCTCAATTTCTTCTGAGGCAATTAAAGCTTCTGCAATCATTTATTAACTCGTGAAACTGACACAGCAGGTTAGCAGCCAGGGAGACAGGGGCCAGGTTTTCTTGTCTGTTACCAGTCTTCCTAGACTGCAGTCCTCAGGCCAGGTCCGCAGAGGGGAGGAGGGGAAGGGGTTCCTATGCCTTTGTGCTTGTGGCCCTGACCAAGCCCATATCCCCGGAAGGAGGGCGTGAAAAAGGGCAGCCACATGGGTTCCTTTGTCCCCAGCGGGTGACGACAGCAGCAGAGAAGAGGTCTTTTCAGGACATACAAGGAATCCTTGCAAATCGTCAAGAGAAAGAAGGGAGACTTGACGTCCTAAGGGGCAATGAGGCTACCAGAAAGTGAAGAGATGCCCACATTCACGGCTAATCTGAGGAATGCGGACGGTGGGCTCTTACTTTACTCTGGTAGGACTGGCAAAAATCAGAAAATGGGCTTGTCAACGTGGGGGGCTTGGGGGGTAGGAAAAGAATAAATGAAACAAGATGGGATTGGGAGGGAGACAAACCATAAAAGACTCTTAATCTCACAAAACAAACTGAGGGTTGCGGGGGTGGGGGGGTGGGGGGCTGGAGGGAGAGGGTGGCTGTGTTATGGACATTGGGGAGGGTATGTGCTATGGTGAGTGCTGTGAAGTGTGTAAACCTGGTGATTCACAGACTTGTACCCCTGGGGCTAATAATACATTATATGTTTATAAAAATTTTTTTTTTAATTTAAAAAAAAAAAAAAGAAAAAGAAAATGGGCTTGTGCCCAGGGCTGGAGTGGCCGTAGGAATTTAGGGGCAGGGCTGGTAAGGGTGTAGCCAGAGCAGCCCCTGGAGGGAGAGACCCGTGTCCCTTAGCCATGGTAAGTCTGCACAAGAAGCAATTCTGCTCCTGAGTCTATTGTCCCCAAACCTTATCAACGCAATATAAGGGGTCACGGGTGAAAGATGCACATTGCTATGTTGTTTATGGTGCAGGGAATTGGAAGTGAGCTCAAGGGATCATCATGGGGGACTGGGGGAGTCATGTCAGGCTGATGCCACCTCGCAGGGTAATACAGCTGTTGAAAGCACTGGGCCAGACAGACCAGAGAAACAGTGGTAAATCTTAGCATGGCACTTAGTGAAAAAACAAACAACCAAAAGCTAAAATAAACAGAGTGAGCTAATACTGTCTCCATAAATTTAAAATGCAAGTGTACAGATCAACAATTCCCATTTTCAAGAACACAACCAAAAAAATGGGTCACACTCAATGTTAGAATGGCTGTCTGTGAAAGGAAGGGAACGGGGTGGAGAGAAGCGAAGCAAAAAGCATACAAAGCATGAAAGGAGCCTGGCATAGACCCATGATAATCCGCTACGATGTGTGGA
The DNA here is from genome assembly GCF_022355385.1 of Mustela nigripes. Taxonomy (NCBI): domain Eukaryota; kingdom Metazoa; phylum Chordata; class Mammalia; order Carnivora; family Mustelidae; genus Mustela; species Mustela nigripes. The sequence goes on from NC_081566.1 coordinate 22,744,679, forward strand.
ATATGTTAACTTCACCTTTTGCCCCTGAGGTCCAACTTGAACAAAGAGAAAAGAAAGCAAGGGGCTGTTACCACCTCTAGGAAGCCTTCCACAATGCACTTAATGCTGCACATGTTTCTTGAGCCTTCCTCTCCGTCCCCAGGTCACTGTATTTGCTCATGCACTCTGTCCTGTGGGCATACTCTGCCTCCTTCCTTAGATTACAGACCATCTGCGGGCACAGACTTGGAATCCTGTATCTTCGTAAAGCTCTACTTTAGTTGCCTGGAGTTCTGTGCGTTCTAGACACAGGAATGACCAGCTCTGATGGGGGAAGTCTCTGTATGCAGTGTGCCAGCCCAACACACAGCCTTGCCTTCTGGGCTCATCTGCTGTGGACAGTGGGAAGAGCACTAAGAAAGGAGTACCAAAATTTGGCAGTTCTATCTTCTACACTCCCCTGGATGACTTTGGACAATTAAGAGATTCATCTGCAAATGACACACCTTTCCTTACATGGTAAAGATGACCGGAAGGGGAATGTTATTTTGTTATTTTTAATTATATTGTCTTCTAGGGAGAGTGGGTGTGGTTCCAAGGACTCGGGCTCCCTGCGGTCCTCTGTCCCACCAACAGAAGAGATAGCCTTTCATTCTCACTTGGCCCATCATGAGTTGACCATGCCAGGGTTTGGGAGTAGATCTGGTCAGAGCTGGACCACTCGACACAACAGAATGAGCAGAGTTATTCAGGTGCATGGTAGCAGGTGGATAGAGAGGGTGGGATAAGGAAGAAAGGGGATCCAGAGGAAGGAACTGGCTGAGGTTGGTGGGGCTCAGTTGAGTTTTTTGGCCCATTAAAAATCCCAGCAGTTAGTGAGTGCAAACAGCTTTTAAGATCTGGGGGGTCTCTATGGTTTTTGTGTTGTCCTCTCAGGCTGCCGGTAACATGGAATGATCTTTTTCTCATTTGTGGCAATCAGATGAAGGGGCTGAGATCAGAACGGGGTGCACATTGGTGGACACAGGTGACACAATAAGGACTAATTCAGCAGATGGGGATTTGAGCAGTTCTTATCTAGATCCTTAGAACACATGACCCCAGATTCTGTAAGAGTTATGCCTTGGGGAACTCTTGTGAAAATAGCTTGTCATTCCTCTTCCATTCTGGTCCTGACCTGCCTCTCAGATACAATGCATCCCTAAGATCCCTGATCATGGCCTTGACTAGCATTTCCACTGAGACCTTTGTGTCTCAACATGATACTCATGGGAAACCTATGCCATTCCCCTCACTTATTCTTTGCCTACTAGTCATTTAGCACAGAGCCTGGCTTTGAGCCCCACCTTGGGAACACAAATGTGATGGGACTGAGCACCCTCAAGAAGCTTACAGAGGGTAGGTGAGTAGTAAATAATAGAGAACATGGTCTCTGGACCCTCGGATGGAAGTCCTGGGGCCATTCTGCAGTCCTTATCAGAGCCTGTAAACTCCCTGGAGCAGGCTGAGCTTCTTGTTCAGAGCTTGGGGTTAGCAGTAAATGTTTGCCACAGATATCTAGAAAAGATGGGGGTCCTGCTTGTCTCAGCCCAGGGCCAACCCAATGGTGTCACCTGCATCTTTGATGGCTCTCGCAGAGGTGAGGCTGAGCCTACCTCTTCCCTGTCTGGGGAGGCCCAAAGATGGACCCCTCTGCATAGTCCCTCAGTTAAAACTGCGCTGGTCCCGAAGAGCAGTGGGCACAGACGGGGTCCCACCTGTCCCAGCTCACAGCCTTCTCTGAGCTCACCTCCGGCAAACCCCAAATGCGCTCATAGTCTGTAGACACAATGAGCTTAATTTAATTACGTGTCATTTTTGGTGGGCGGAGGCTATTTTGTACAGGGGATCCTTGTCTCTGCAGCTCTTAGACTCAGGGTCCCTGATCGTGGATCTGCCCTCTCTGCTTCAGAGAGACCAGAGCAGAGGTCAATACACTTGTTAAGGCTGTGATTCACCCCGCACTTGGCTTTGTTTCCCTTGCTGCCTTTCCAAACAATGTCCATTATCGCTTACAGAACTTTCCTGTGTTTCATCTTGTCTAATCTCCAGGCATGGCCATTTTTTATTTCTTTTCCAGAAAACATGAAGTTCGGGAAAGCCATCCACACAGCTAATTCGGGGTGAGGGGGAATGCCCTGTCTGCATTGTTCTCCCACGAATGGTGGTTCCTGTGGGAACACACATAGTGTGTGTGTGTGTCCCTGTGCCCCTCCAGCTCCTCTCCCTCCCCAACCCCCACATTCAATGCTCTTTCCCAGCCTGACCATTTGCAGGAGGGAAGGCAGCACCATGGCCTGTGTTGTGGGAAGGGACTGGCTTTTCCTTTCCATGAGGTTCATTGTTCTGCACCATGGGCTTGGATTTCTCTCCAACTGTATTTGATGTCTACTGTTGTTTGGAAGGTGTTCCGAGATCCCCAGGCAGCAGGCCTCCAGCCTGATGATGGCTAAGCAGGGTTGTTAGGAAAGGGAGACACATCATTGGGGTTTGGGTCTCCTCTCTAGCAAGGTGTCAGCAGGCTAGAAGAGAGCCCAATAAGAACACAGACCATAAAGAAGAAATCAAACTCTCACTATTTGCAGATGATATGATATTTCATGTGGAAAACCCAAAAGACTCCACTCCAAAACTCTAGAACTCATATAGGAATTCAGTGAAGTGTCAGGATATAAAATCAATGCTAAGAAATCCGTTGCATTTCTATACACCAAAAGCAAGACAGAAGAAAGAGAAATTAAGGAGTCAATCCCATTTACAACTGCTCCCCAAACCATAAGATACCTAGGATTATACCTAACCAAGGAGGCAAAGAATCTGTACTCAGAAAACTATAAAGTAGTCAAGAAAGAAACTGAGGAAGACACAAAGAATTGGAAAATGTTCCATGCTCATAAATTGGAAGAACAAATATTGTGAAAATGTCTATGCTACCTAAAGCAATCTACACATTTAATGCAATCCCTACCAAAATACCATCAAGCTTTTTCAAAGAAATGGAACAAATAATCCTAAAATTTATATGGAACCAGAAAAGACCCCAAATAGCCAGAGGAATGTTGAAAAAGAAAGCCAAAGTTGATGGCATCACAATTCCAGACTTGAAGCTCTATTACAAAGCTGTCATCATCAAGACAGTATGGTACTGGCACAAAAATAGACACATAGATCAATGGAACAGAATAGAGAGCCCAAAAATAGACCTTCAACTCTATGGTCAACTCATCTTCGACAAAGCAGGAAAGAACATCCAGTGGAAAAAAGACAGTCTCTTCAGCAAATGGTGTTTGGAAGATTCGACAGCCACCTGCAGAAAAATGAAACTGGACCATTTCCTTATATGACACACAAATATAGACTCAAAATGGATGAAAGACTTCAATGTGAGACAGGAATCCATCAAAATCCTGGAGGAGAACACAGGCAGCAACCTCTTTGACCTCAGCCACAGCAACTTCTTTCTAGAAACATCGCCAAAGGCAAGAGAAGCAAGGGCAAAAATGAACTATTGGGACTTCATCAAGATCAAAAGCTTTTGCACGGCAAAGGAAACAGTCAACAAAACCAAAGGACAACTGACAGAATGGGAGAAGATATTTGCAAAAGACACATCAGATAAAGGGCTAGTATCCAAAATCTCTAAAGAACATATCAAACTCAACACCCAAAGAACAAATTATCCAATCAAGAAATGGGCAGAAGGCATGAACAGACATTTCTGCAAAGAAGACATCCAAACAGCCAACAGACACATGAAAAAGTGTTCCACATCACTTGGCATCAGGGAAATCCAAATGAAAACCACAAAAAGATACCACCTCACACCAGTCAGAATGGCTAAAATTAACAAGTCAGGAAATGACAGATGTTGGCAAGGATGTGGAGAAAGGGGAACCCTCCTACAGTGTTGGTGGGAATGTAAGCTGGTACAGCCACTCTGGAAAACAGTATGGAGGTTCCTTAAGAAGTTAAAAACAGAGCTACCCTATGACCCAGTAATCACACTACTGGGTATTTACCCTAAAGATACAAATGTAGTGATCCGAAGGGGCACGTTCACCCCAATGTTTATAGCAGCAATGTCCACAATAGCCAAACTATGGAAAGAACCTAGATGTCCATCAACAGATGAATGGATAAAGAAGATGTGGTGTATATATACAATGGAATACTATGCAGCCATCAAAAGAAATGAAATCTTGCCGTTTACAATGATGTGGATGGAACTAGAGGGTATTATGCTGAGCTAAATAAGTCAGTCAGAGAAAGACAAATATTATATTATCTTCCTGATATGAGGAATTTGAGAGTCAGGGCGGGAGGTCGTGGGAGGTAGGGAGGGAAAGAAATGAAACAAGATGGGATCGGGAGGGAGACAAACCATAAGAGACTCATAATCTCATGAAACAAACTGACAGTTGCTGGGGGCTGGGGAAGTAGGGATAGGGTGGCTGGATGATGGACACTGGGGAGGGTATGTGCTATGGAGAGTGCTGTGAAATGTGTAAGTCTGATGATTCACAGACCTGTACCCTTGGGGCAAATAATACATCGTATGTTAATAAAAATAATTTTAAAAATAAAATAAAATAAGGTGGGGGAAAAAAAAAGAACACAGGCCATGCTAGGGAAGGGGAGCTCGGTTTTGAGGCCAGGTGGTGTTAGGAGGGCATAGCATTGGGAGAGAGCTAGCCTGTACAGGGCTAGTCCAGACCGAGATGTCAAAGCAGGGGAAGAGGAATTAGAAGACTTGCTCAAGGCTTCCCAAGGGGGTCAGGAGTTGAAGTAGGGATAAGATTATACCAAAGGAAATTTAGACCAAATCCAAGATAATTCTCACAGGACATAAGCAAGTGTAACAGATGGGAAAACTGGCTGTGGGCTCACATCTCACAGGGAGGCTTAGAAGCATTACAAAGCAGGTCGCTCTCCTCCCCTCCTGTCCAGAGGACTGGGCCTCTTTCTACACCAGTCGAGTCTGATGGGGCCAGACTGAGGGCAGGAGGACGGTGGGACTGGAACAAGGCAGCTTCTGGGTTTAGGGACCTTAAAAAAGGCAGCAGAATGTGTTCAGAATATTTCATCATTTCAGAAAAAACATTCTAAAATGGGCAAGAGAGGCCCAAGGAGGAGCATTCTAAAACGGGCAAAACATTCTAAAACGGGCATGAGAGCCCAGGCCTTTGCTGGGGTGCTGGGTTGTGACATTCTATAGGAACCACGGGAGCCAAAACCAAGGGCTTCAGCAAGGGCTCCAGGCAGAACCCCATGGGCAAGCCCAGCCCAGACACAGCAGGATTGGGGAGAGGCCCGGCAGAATCTGCACAGAAGGCATGCGAGTGGATCAGAACAAAACCATCCCCTCAGCCACACAGACTGGAGCTCTGCCTCCCAACTGCCCGGACTTAGTGAGCAAAAATGGGGAGTTCACGTCCAGACGCATCTCAAGTCCACGGCACACCACAATATATATGGTTCCTGCTCCACGTTCGGGGTCTAGTACTTCTCAACCAATGTTTTGGGTGTCTTTGTGAAGGACCAAGCTAAACTCCTTTAGAAATGGCCCTGCTTAAAAAAAAAAAAAAGAAAAAAGAAATGGACCTACTTAACAATTAGGGTCGATACTGCAGAGAAACAAAAACTAAGGGAACAGCAGCTGTATCTCAATGGTATTTCTGTCTGATTGACATACTCAGACTTCTCTGGTACTGGTGGTCTTGTGATGGTTCTTTCAGCTGAATCTTTATCCCTCTGCATCTCGTAGATGGGGTTGGGGAGGCTTTTGTAGATTCTATGCAGCAGCTCCTAACTCTTCCCCCAGAAATAGAGGTGAAGGACAGGAGCCCCATTTCATCCACAGGAACCGAAGGGCTGAGACAGGGGTGGGGTGGGGTGGGGACCGCACGTGGCCGCCTGACCTATCAGGGGAGCCTCCAGAACAGAACGACCCAGATCAGCCAGAAAACAGGTTAGGAAGAGCACATTTAGGGTGCCTGGGTGGCTCAGTGGGTTAAGCCTCTGCCTTTGGCTCAGGTCATGATCTCAGGGTCTTGGGATTGAGTCCCGCATCAGGCTCTTTGCTTGGCAGGGAGCCTGCTTCCTCCTCTCTCTCTGCCTGCCTCTCTGCATACTTGTGATCTCTGTCTGTCAAATAAATAAATAAAATCTTTAAAAAAAAAAGAGTACATTTACTCTTCTTTTGCATATCAGGAAAACATGTGAAGGTAGAACGTTCATAGGCTCTCTCCTCCTCTGCTTTCTGCTAAATTGTGTCTACAAGCTCATCTCCTGGAGTGGGCAGATTTGGGGTAAAAGAGAGGCTGGGAGATCCCATGCTGTTTGAATTTATGTGACGTAAAAAGGTCAGAGTGCTGACCTGAATACACTTGGACAATGAGAGAAGAGGAGGAGAAAATCTAAGAGCCAGCATGAGAGGCATTTGAAACGCATTCTGGAAGGACAGAGAAAAGAGGAGGTTCAAGACAGTTGCCATGTGCCTGAGTTACTGGGAAAGGTGGAGACAGGGAGAGATGATATTTGAAAGTTTTTGAAATATTACGAATATAGTTTCTCCCATTGGGATCTTCCCAAAACATGCAATCAAGATTTAAATTGCTTTCCAAATGTGGTGGGATTTTTTGCATAGAGGATTGGAATTTCCTGGGATAAGACTCCTTGAAGGGACTGAGACTATGGAGTAGCTTCTTTTCTTTTACAGGTGATTCATAAAGGAAGACGACTTGACTAAAGAAAAATAATCAGGAGCAACTTAGTTCAATCCGTGCCACCTTGAGGAAAGTCAAAAAGCATTTACGAACTTCCAAAATTTTAAGTTTGTGCATGTGTATGTGTGTGTGCGTGCACGTGTGTGTGTGTGTGTGTGTGTGTGTGTGTGTGTATGCGTGTGTGCATGTGCTTGCTTCTGGAGTGGCTGTATGGAGATTTCCTTAGTATCAGAGAACTCTGTGACTTCTGAGAATTTAAGGATGACGTATAAAAAGACTATAAAAGAGGAATGGGATGGCTGGATAGATAGATTAGAAGACAACAGCTCTAGGGACGCCTGGGTGGCTCAGTTGGTTAAGCAGCTGTCTTCGGCTCAGGTCATGATCCCAGGGTCCTGGAATCGAGTCCCACATCGGGCTCCTTGCTCAGCAGGGAGCCTGCTTCTCCTTCTGCTTCTGCCTGCCTCTCTGTCTGCCTGTACTCTCTCTCTCCCTCTGTCTCTGACAAATAAATAAAATCTTTAAAAAAAAAAAAAAGACTTTAAAAAAGAAGACAGCAGCTCTAAAAATAAAAATAAAAATAGAAAGGAAGAAAGAAAGGGAGAAGGGAGGGAAGGAGGGAGAAGTGAGACTCCTGTCTTGGGACCTACAAGTAGAGGAATGAAGAATCATTAAATTTAAATCATCTATGCATGGTCAAGACAAGATGTCATTTCCACAAACAAAAATTAGCCAGGCAGAGGGAAGAAAGTAAAAAGACATAAAGAAGTCAGGGATTTGGTAGAAACATGAATGATAAACAGCACCTTAAAACGTTCCCAGGAGGAACCCCTCTGGGAGGAGCCGACTGTCCCCAATGACATGTGGCCAAGGCAACAGCACACATCTGGGTCTCTGACTTTTTTTAACCCCCAAAGGGGATGTTTTAAAAAGCCCTCCTTCTATGTGCATGATCACTTCTTAATTTCACACATTTTCGTACTTGTTATTTTGTGCTTTTTAAAATCAATTTCTTAGAGGGGCACCTGGGTGGCTCAGTAGGTTGAGCCTCTGCCTTCAGCTTGGGTCATGATCTCAGGGTCCGGGGATTGAGTCCCACATCAGACTCTCTGCTCCATGGGGAGCCTGCTTCTCTCTCTCTTTCTCTGCCTGTCTCTCTGCCTACTTGTGATCTCTGTCAAATAAGTAAATAAAATCTTCAAAAAAAATCAATTTCTTTGAAAATTTACCAATTAGGCATACTAACACTTATGGTGTCATAAGTACTATAAATATTTGTCCTACAATGGACTCCTTTTCTACGCAAGCATTTCAAGTTTTTAGGGAGCTAAATCTATTATTACTTTTTCTTTCTTACCTTGTCTAGGAAGTTTTCTTGCACACAAGTTTATGTCAGGATTTCTCATTTTTAAAATATAATTCTTCATCCAGTGTGAAGGATGAAGGTTTCAGTTTCAGTACTTTTTTTTTTTTAGACAGAGAATCAATTCTGCCAGTTGAGCCCAATTTTCTTAGAACTAAATATTTTTTAAAAGATTTTTTAAATTTATTTAACAGACAGAGATCACAAGTAGGCAGAGAGAGAGAGAGAGGGGGAAGCAGGCTCCCTGCTGAGCAGAGAGCCCAATGTGGGGCTCGATTCCAGGACTCTGGGATCATGACCTGAACTGAAGGCAGAGGCTTTAACCCACTGAGCCACCCAGGCACTCCTTTCTTAGAACTAAATTATCATCTTTATGTACATATTACATACATACTAATTTCAGATTTATTTATATACAGATCTATGTGTGAATCTGCTATTCAGTTCTACTGACCTATTTACCTACAATTATTAATAAGTCCTACTGTCTTTATTATGTTGCCTCATAATAAATTTTAATACCTGGTAAGACTATCTTTTAGCCTTTTATTGAAAGGCAACATACAGAAAGTGGACAAGTCATAAAAAAGCATCATTGAACACACCAAGTAACTTGCACCCTTGGTCTCCCCTGGAACTCTGGCTTACGGGTCTGCTTGACCCCAGCAGAGCTCTGCTAGAGGGCATATGAATACAGACTTTCCCAAGGCTACTAGCTCCTTTGCTGCTGGCTCTTGGGCTATAGCTTCTCACATGATGGTTCAGGGCATCAGAACAGGAAGTCAAGGTAGGGACTATGTCATGGCAGGACTATCATGAGAAAAGAAATGGGGGTACTGTTCTAGGCCTTTTCCACCAGTGGGCACAGAATCAAGTCATCTATAAATGAACAAAAGTGAAAAACTCCCAAAGTCTATACCCTCACTGTTTCTTATCAACAGCAGGAAGAGCTGGTCCATTCTCCTTTCAAGCTCCGCTACCCAGGCCAGTGAGATGGGGAGGATCTGGGACACAGTCCTCTTGAGAGGGCGAGGGGCCGTGGGCAAGTGCCAAGCCTGCTGCCTTTTTCTCCCTTACAGAGAGCTGCCAGGGGAGGACACCTGGCCCCAAATCAGAGCCACTCTGGGTAATACTGTAAAACTCCATGACTTAAGAGAGGGATTGTTTTGTAGATAGAGGAATATTGTAGACAGGGAAATTTTTCTGGGTGATTCCGTGTTTCAGAAAATATTTTTCTTTCTTAATTTGAGTTTAGACTTAACTGTCTCTGAGAATGATGTGACCTTGGAAGCTATGTGGTATGAGTGTGTATGTGCATGCACACGTCTGAACCAGCACAAACCCTCTGGAGAACTGTGGTAGGCATCTCTGCACATGGCATTGCCTGAGAGAGAGACAGAGAGAACCAGACATGGAGTGCCAAAACCCACCTCTGACTGCTTTGCCTGATGGAATTCAACACCAACAGGCTCAGACTCTGTGAAATAAACTGCTGACCCACTGTGTCCTTGAGTTGCCATGGAGGGACAGAGAGATGGACCCTAAGGAACACACACGCCCTGTGAGTCAAGGACCGAAGAATGGTCCCCTCTGAGAAAGAGAGACAGAGGAGGAAGAAGGAAGAAATAACTTGCTTTTTCTCCCTTTAGATTACAATATTGGACTGGCCAGACTAAATATCCATTGAAATTTCCTCCTCCCTGCAGAAACCTCCCCTCTAATTACTACCAAATGTCCATCAAATCTGTTACACATTCAAGACCTGGGGTGGGGTGGTCAGAGGGATGAGCCAGGAATGGTGAGGGTGCATTTGTTCTCCCCCTGCACTGCTGCACGCAGGCTAATGTAGCAGAGGAGCATGGCATGAGACGGCCAGTGAGCCCAGAGTCCCAGGGGGGAGAGACACCAATGTGGAACAGCTGAGAAGGGCAGGGAGAGGAAGAGAAGGAGTGTACCATGAGGAGGTGCTGATGCTCGTGGCTGCCTTGTGACTGGATATAGCCAACTTCTGTATTTATTAAATTTTCTGGAGGAGGTGGATGGAGAGGGGAGAGGGAGAAAAACAACATTTGGGTAACAGATAAAAGAAGATGAACTGAAAGTTGCCTGTCTATAACTGTCATTTGTTCAAACAGGTTTACCCCCAACGGTCATTTATGATAGATTTATCTCTCTTCAAAAGACAGCTTTCTCAACATCTCAAGACAGACAGCAGGGCATATGAGGTCCTTCATGCTCTGCTAGATGCTGGGACAGAAAAATCCCCAAATCTGGGACCTGGGCCTTCCATGTGATCATGTAGAGACTCAGGGTCCTCCCATGTAGTGAGTCTGCTTGTAGCCATCCAGACAGAGGAAGAGTGGGCGATCACTGCAGGAAGGGTTTGGTGGGCCAGACTGTGAAGGGGAGCACTCACTCCCACTCACATGCCATTGACAGGCCATGCCCAACCACAGAGGAGGCTGGGAGACATAAAGACACTACGCACCCAGGAGGAATGAGGAGGAGCACAGTGCCTAAATCCTGGTCCACCCTTATTTCTTGGCATTATCTCTTTGCACTTTTGCTCCAATAATACCAAAAATGTATGTCATTTCCTAGGTAAGCCACTCTCTCTCCTATCTCTCCATCCTTATACAGACTATTACACTTCCTAAACCACCCTCTCCACCCTAGTTGGCAAATTTCTATAACTCCTCTAGGAATCAGCTCAAGAACCCCCTCCTTGACTCCTCTAGGAAGAGGTAAACCCTTCTTATTCTCTACCTTATGGAAACCTCCTATGCAGCACTGGCATAATTTATAATTCATAATTTATCATTGTTTTTAATCATCAAAAAATCTGCCTCCTTTGCAAAATTGCCAGCCCAGGTTCAAGCAGGAATGATCTTTTTATCTCTGTATCTGCTTCACAGAGTGCCTGAAACAAAGAAGACTCAGTAAAACAGTCACTGATTGAATGAATGAATGAATGAATGAATGAATCATATACATGGAGATATTCCCCTTCAATTTCTTTTTTTCTTCAGGTTAAACCTTCTCATTTCCTTCTGCTTTTCCCCAGGTGGCATAACTGCCAGGTTTTCCACCATCCTTGTCTCCATCTTCAGAATGAGCTCCAATATATCTCCACCCATCAGATGTGGAGGCAAGGATCTGAACAGGGTGCTCTGGGTTGAACTGATTGGTGCTGATTCACTGAACTGACTTTGCCCCTTTGCTTGATAAATCCACAGCAGATGGAGGACCAGGTCTCAGCTATGGCCATAGACCCTTTTTTCTTCTTGGAATCCTTTCCCCCAGCCACACACCTCTACTATTTCACCCAGGAATCATCCACTCTAATAGAATATTTTAAAGACCTTAGAGGAGGGATGTTAAGTTTAGATTAGTAAGGTATTGCTGGGTTATGTGAGACTCTGAAAATTATGCCCAATGCTTCTCTGTCCTTAGATGGGCACGGTCACTTTGCAGCAGATTTTCTTTCCTAGTGGGAGAATCACTTGAGTAGCCTTTTTTTTTTTGCCACAGAAATATACATGACTGGTGTGGTAGGTGGAGCAGAACATCTTTCCCATCCTCCTACTTGCCTGTCTTAGGCCAAAGCCAGAATGCTAAATGTGACATTTTCCAGACTCCCTTGTATCTAGGGTTCTGGACATGATGTAAGTGTAGCCAATCAGATGTACTTGCATGAGATTTGGGAAGTGGAAGTAAAGCAGAAACTGCTTTTCTGCTGGCTGATGGCAAGTGAGGTTATTAGACATGGAATTTTCTGGATTATCAGAGTCTCAGTGTCTCTCAAAAGGCAGGGCGAGTGGCATCTATTTTTGCAGTGGTGGATCCAGCAGGATCTGTGTGGCTCAGAAGCCAACAGTTGTGGTGGCAGCTTCCTGATCTCTGGAATGCAGCTAAGGCCATGAGCAGCTATGGCCAGCAGCCACGGTCTCAGCTTTATGAACACTCCACTTCCTGACATGATCCTATCATCCCAGGACTCATCTGAAGGGACTCAGCCTAGATCCTGCCCTTTGGATCTCCCAATGATTTGTAAGCACCTAATCCCCTGTATTAAATACACCCCCTCGAAACAGCTGAAATAAAATCAACAAAAATAAAGACAACTAGAAAAAGGAAAAATTTTTTTTCAATATGTAGAGTGACTTCTGTTTTTTGCAACCTGACCAAATGAATAGGCATCCACTGACCTCCAGGAAAGGTAACCCAAGCCTTTTGTAGTTTGATGAAAAGTGTATCACTTTTCTTGAGGCCAGAGCTGAAAATTTAGGGTATGAATTTGCAAAAGGATACCAAGATACTTCTTAGAGGACAAAAACCAAGACTTTATCTCCTTCTGCCCAAGATGTGAAGTTACAGAATCCTGTGGAGTGGCCCTCACCAAGGTCTGCTGGAAGTAAAGAACTACAGGAGTGGAGGCAGAGGGTTGGGGGGCAGGGAGTATCTGTGAAGGATTCAGGCTTAACACAAAGGCGTAACAGTTGTGGAGAGATGACATGTCACCTGGCTTGGGCCAGAAGCTTCTCCTTCTCCAGTTGCCTTAGCATATAGTAAGGGAATTTGGGGGACAATGATTTATGGGAACCAAGGTATTTACCTTGAGACCATGTCCTATTCACCACATCTGCAGGGAGGACTTAGCCACAGCAGTGGACATACACGTCCACGGACAACATAGAGCTAACATTCAATAGTCTGTCATGTAGTATCAATTAGTGCAAGACGACTCAGCAGGATTTCTAGTTTCCTTCTTGGTTTTGTATCTAAAAACAGGAGTAGCCTCCTCTGGGTTAACTAAGACCCTTAAGGGTTGGGGAAAGAAGGTAAGAGAGGTCTCGAGAGGAAGATATGGAGCTTTCAGCCAACAAGAACATTTGAAGGTTGAGTAATTAATTAGAGAATAAAGAGTTAGGAACTCACTTGTACCCCAAACTGGCGAGGTGAAAATTTAGTGAAAAATTAGTTACAAAGAAGAAAAACCTAACTACATTCAAAATTCAAACTTACATATGAAAGAACTCAGAATAAAAATAGATGAAAAGGTAAATAATAAATTGGGAAATTAGCTACAAAAAATATGAGAGCACAGTTTGATGATAAAGGAATATATTAAGACCAAATAGGTAAATGGGCAAAGTACAGAAATGGATGGTTATACAGGATGAAGTAAATTAAAAACCATATGTAGAAATATACAATCTTACTAATAGTCAAAGAAGTACAAATTTAGACATACTTCTTCCTTCTACCAAATTAGGGGAAATTATAATATCTGGTGCTGATTAGACTGGGGTTTAATACTCTATATCACTGGATGAAAATTTTGTAGAACTCTGTGGGAAAATACGTGGCAATATTTAATTTAGGAATATACATAACAAAGGCTTCAAGTTTTAAACAGCTGAGCAAAAGTCTGTATTTATCTTTCCTATCTCCCAACATCTCATTGAAAAAGAGACATATGAAAACATAACCTTAACAGCAGCACTAGGAAACCAGGATGGTGTACCTCCAATTAGGAATTTCTGGATGAGTTGAAGCTGAGGGGAGCAGATTGATGGTGAACCCCAACAACCTATGACCCCCTAACAGAGGGCAAAGAGGACATCCAAACCAAGTGGTTTTCCTACCAGAGTTCTGGCAAATCCCTCTATCAGATGCATTGTACCTTGGGAAAGAAGATGGCCTTAGGCATCAAACTTAGGCCTTCAGACAAACTAACTGAGCCAACCCCTCCCCCTACTGCCTGAGTTAATGACGTGGGCATTTGCCTGTGGGATAAAGCTCAAGTTTAAGGCTCTCTGAAGGAGGAATTTCACTACAGGAATTCCCCAGAACAGACACTAAAGTTACATAAACAAAGCTGTACCCTAATGATCAGGATGGATGGACAGTCCCCAAACCCAAAAGTCAATTAAATTATTGTTCATCTTCCTAGTAATCAGGAAATATATGTTGAAACAATAATGAAGTAGCACTATTTGCCCATCTGATTGGCTAAAATGTGAAAGACCAGTGTTGTTGAAGGCGGGGGTTACGGGTCTTTGCATGCACTTGTTGGTGGGTATAAACCAGCAGAGCCAATCTGAGGGCAATTTGATAATATGTGCCCAAATTTGAAAGGTACAAACAGTTTGCCCCAGCCAATTCTACTTCTAAAGAGTCCATCCCATAGCTATACACATGTGCACAGAATACGGGTACAAGAACATTCCTTGTAGTATTATTTGTAACTGCAAAAACTTGATAAAGAGCCATCGGTAGAGCAAAAGTTAAATGAATTAAAGTTCTCCCATGGAGTTGAGGTAGAGTAAGATTCTATTTGCATTAAAAGTTGGTGTATGAGGGCACCTGGGTGGCTCAGTCAGTTAAGTATCTGCCTTCCACTCAGGTCATGATCCCAGCGTCCTGGGACCAAGCCCCAAGTCAGGCTCCCTGCTCAGTGGAGAGTCTGATTCTCCCTCTGCCCCTCTCCCTGCTCATGTTCTCTCTCTCCCTCTTGCCCACTCTCTCTCTCAAATAAATAAATAAAATATTTTTTTAAACGTTGGCATATGAGATTAACACCTAAAAGTGTTCATATTGTTTGACCCAACATTCCAGTTTCTGGAAATATATCCAGAAGGAAATGATCCAAAATAAGGAAAAAGCTAGAAACAGAGAAAAAAGTTAACTTGTAGTATTATTTATAATTGAGGGGAAAAAATGGAAATGCTAAATATCTAGTGACAAGGAAGTTATTTGCTTATGGATAACACTCAATGAAACATTGTATAGTTACCAAGTTATAATTACGAACATGTTATACTAACATGGGGAAACATTTAAGAGGACAAATTTGGTCATAAGCTCATGTAAAATATGATCACAATCAGGCAAAACATAGAATATAAATGAATAAAAGAATGCACTATATGGTATTGGGCTGGGGAGGAAGTGATGTGCAAAGATTGTAGATAATTTTTCCCTTTATTTTCATCACTTTCTGTAATGCTGTTTTATAATAAAGTCTTATAAATTCTTTGCTGTTCTACAAATCCTCCTTAGATTATTTTTTTTTAGATTTTATTTATTTATATTACAGAGAGAGATCACAAGTAGGCAGAGAGGCAGGCAGAGAGAGAGAGAGAAAGGAGGAAGCAGACTCCCTGCTGAGCAGAGAGTCCGATGCGGGACTCGATCCCAAGACCCTGAGATCATGACCTGAGCCGAAGGCAGCGGCTTAACCCACTGAGCCACCCAGGCGCCCAATTTTTTTAAAGATTTATTTATTTGAGAGAGAAAGTTCGAGCACAGTGAAAGGGGGAGAAGGGGAGAAGCAGACTCCCTGCTGAGCAAGGATTCCCAATGTAGGACTTGACCCTGGGATCATGACTGGAGCTGAAGGCAAATGCTTAACTAACTGAGCCACCCAGGTGTCTCTAAATAAATTTTTACTTGTTTTTCAGTAATTCT
Organism: Mustela nigripes; assembly: GCF_022355385.1. Classification (NCBI taxonomy): domain Eukaryota; kingdom Metazoa; phylum Chordata; class Mammalia; order Carnivora; family Mustelidae; genus Mustela; species Mustela nigripes. The sequence continues at coordinate 22,760,258 of NC_081566.1, forward strand.
AGTCACTCTGATGACCCTCTCCCATGCCCTGTTCCTACCATCTCTCATGTGCTTGCTTCTGTTGGAAGTTACAGGATGATGTCTGTGGTTACATGTTTCCATGCAGAGTCTGTGGTAAGAAGCCCAGGCCTTGGAGCTAAAAGGCCCAGGTTCAGTTCCTGGTCAGTGGAACTTTAGATAAGTCACACGGCCTTGCTGAATTCCCACTTTCCATTTCCTTATGGCAGTACTTTTCCTACCTACGATGTTGCACCATTGTGTAAATGTCCCCCTTTGGCATTTCTTTGTTACCCTGAGTAATATCTTCATGTAATATCTGTCTGAATTCCTTTCCAGACATAAACTCCTTTGATGCAGGGACCTGTCTTATCTATCTTAAAACTCCCACAGCATCTAGCAAAGGGCTCTGTACATCATGGGTACTCGTATTTGTTAAATCAAAGTCTCACCATATAGGCATTGTAAACCATATAAGCCCTTCACAAAAGCAAGAGAATGTTTTTTTTTAATTAAATTTTTTGCAAAATATGCTTTTTATTACAAAGTATTCAATTTTTTCTCTTTTTTAAAAAAGATTTTATTTATTTATTTGATAGGCAGAGATCACAAGTAGGCAGAGAGGCAGGCAGAGAGAGAAAGGTAGAAGCAGGCTCCCTGCTGAGCAGAGAGGCTGATGTGGGCCTTGATCCCAGGACCCTGGGACCATGACCTGAGCCAAAGGCAGAGGCTTTAACCCACTGAGCCACCCAGGTGCCCCTCAATTTTTTTTAACTTAAAATTTTTCTCACCCATTTCTCCTACCTACTCCCCATCACCCATCTCTGGCAACTACTAATGTGTTTTCCATATCTACACTTTTGTTTTAGAAGGTTCATTTGTTTGTTCAGATTTCGCATATTTGACAGATCATACAGTATTTGCCTTTCTCTGTCTTATTTCACTTAGCATCATACCCTCAAGGTCCATGTTGTTGCAAATGACCAGATTTCACTTTTTTATATTTTTATATATTTATGTATTTAAATAGTATTTCCTTAAATATGTACATCACAATTTCTTCACGCATTCATCCTTCAATGGACAATTAGGTTGTTTCCATATCTTGGCTATTGTAAATATGCTGCAGTGAACATGGGAGTGCCAATATCTTTTCAAGTAAGTGTTTTCATTTTCATCAGATAAACACCCAAAAGTAAATTGCTGGATCATATGGTATTTCTTTTCTTTTAAGATTTTATTTTGTTTGTTTGACAGAAATCACAAGTAGGCAGAGAGGCAGACAGAGAGAAAGGGGGAAGCAGACTCCCTACTGAGCAGAGAGCCTGACGTGGGGCTTGATCCTAGGACTCTGAGATCATGACTTGAGCTGAAGGCAGAGGCTCAACCCACTGAGCCACCCAGGTGCCCCCTTTAATCTCTCTTGTGTTAATTTTTGTGTATAATATAACATGGTGGTCCTGTTTCATTCTTTTGTATACAGCTCTCCAGTTTTCCCAAAACAATTTATTGAAGAGATTCTTTTGCCCCTATTGTGTATCTTGACTCTTTTGTCATATATTATATGCGGGTTTATTTCTGGACTCTCTATTCTGTTCCGTGGATCTATGTGTCCAGGCTTATTCTAATGTCATACTGTTAAAATTTCTATAGTTTTGTAATATAGTTTGAAATCAGAAGCATAATGCCTCCAGTTTTGTCTTCTTTCTCAAGGTTGCTTCAACTATGCAAGGTCTTCTGTTCCATACAAATTTTAGGATCATTTGTTCTATTCCTATGAAAAATCCCATTGATATTTTGATAGGGGTTGCACTGAATCTGTATATTGTTTTGGGTAGTATGAATATTTTAACAATACTAACTCTTCCAATTCATGACCATGGAGTATCTTTCCGTTTGTTTGTGTCCTCTTCAATTTCTTTCATTCATGTCTGGTGGTTTCAAATATTCAGGTCTTCCACTTCCTTGGTTAAACTTGTTCCTAAGTATTTTATTCTCTTAAATGCTATTGTAAATGAGATTGTCTTCTTAAGTTCTCTTTGTGATAGCTCACTACTAGCATATTGATTTTTCTGTATTGATTTTGCATCCTGAAAATTTACTGAATTTATTTATTAGTTCTAACAGTTTTTTGATGAGTTCTTTATGGTTCATGTATATATAATACCATGTCATCTGCAAATGGTGATGGTTTTACTTCTTCCTTCCCAATTTGTATGACTTTTATTTCTTTTTCTTGCCTAATTGCTCTGGCTAGAACTTCCAATATGATGTTGAATCAAAGTGGCAAAAGTAGACATCCTTGTCTTGTTCCTGATCTTCGAAAAAAAGCCTTCAGCTTTTCACATGAGTATGATGTTACATGTGTGCTTTTCATATATGGTCCTTATTATGTTGAAGTAGTTACCTCTATTCCTGCATTATTGATGGTTTTATCACAAATGGATGCTGAATTTTGTCTAATGCCTCTTCTGCACTTACTGAGATGATCCTATGACTTTTATTTTCTTTTTTTAATAGATGTATCAAATTGACTGGTATGCAGAAAATTGTTGAAAATCTTTGCATCACTGGAATAAATTCCACTTGATTATGGCATATGATCTTTTAATTGTTTTTGTTGAATTTGCATTGCTAATATTTTGTTGGGAATTTTTACAACTGTGTTCACCAGGGATATCAGCCTATAATTTTTTTTTCATGGCATCCTTGTCTGGTTTTGTTATCAGGATAATCTGTCCCATAAAATGAGTTGGGAAAAGCTCTCTCCTCTTCTTTTTTTGCAAGTTTGAAAGAAATTGGTCTTAAGTCTTCTTTGAATGTTTGATAAAATTTACTGGAAAAGTTTCTGGCCCTAGACATTTATTTTTGGGGGGAAATTTTGATTACTGACTCAATCTCCTCATAATAAGCAGTCTGTTCAGATTTTCAATTCCATCATGATTCAGTCTTAACAGATTGTAGGTGTCTAGGAATTTATCCATTTCTTGTTGGCTGTCCAATTTGTTAGTATATAAATGCATGATGAGCCTTCTAATTTTTAGTTTAGTTTAGTTTATAGACTCTTGGAATTTTGCAAATAAAGCATAAGCAGCTTTTTTTTTAAGGTTTTAATTATGTTATCACTAACAAAGTGGTTACAGTAATGTACATAATATATGTAGGGCTTTGAATATCTCCTGTCATTGGAGAATACGGAGAATGGACCATTCCTAGAGAGGGGCCAGTGAGACTTACAAACAATTAGGTGAGCAATGGTTGGAGAAATCAGTCTTGTTGAGTCTGCCTAAAGATGTTGGATAAAGAATGGGAGGAGAGGCTATGATAACTTCTAATATCTGAAGACCTGTCACTTGAAAGAAGGGTTTGTTTTATTCTATATTTCTGTTCCTTAAAACTGTGTGACTCCATGCTTCCTTCTTCATGATAGTCCTTTTCCACCACTGCCTCCACCTCTCTCAAGTTCCACTTCCTCTATAAAACCTTCCCAAGGCAGGGCCTGTTGTCCCCTCCTTCAAGCTGCCAGCGCCTATCACACTGTGTTCTTTTTTAAAAATATTATCTCTTTGGGGTGCCCGGGTGGCTCAGTGGGTTAAGCCTCTGCCTGCGGCTCAGGTCATGATCTCAGGGTCCTTGGATTGAGTCCTGCATCGGGCTCTCTGCTCAGTGGGGGGCCTGCTTTCTCCTCTCTCTCTGCCTGCCTCTCTGCCTACTTGTGATCACTCTACTCCCTCTGTCATATAAATGAAAAAAATCTTTAAAAATATATATATCTTTGTGTCTCATTCACTGGAGTCTGAGTGCCTGAGGGCAGGAGCTAGAACACAATTTTGCATTTCAGCACCTAATACAGAATAGACATTCCATGCATATTTACATGAATAAATTACAAGAATAAATGAGTTAAGGGTCATGTTTCAAATGGTTTGTCTCTTTCCTACCTATCTCTCCTTCTTTCCATCTTTTCTGTATGCTGCTGTATTTACCTTTTGAAATCATTCTTTGGGCATGTCCCTTCCCTCTAAAACACCCTGGGGTTCACCATCACCCACCACATAAAACACAGTCTCATCAGCTCAGCCCTCCAGAATGTGGTCCCAGTCCTACCGTTCCATCATTACTCCCTGCCTTCCAAAATATGAGTCTTTATCTCGAGCCAGACTGGTCTATTTGTGGACCCTGGCAGTCAGATGCGCCAGGTTCAAGTCCAGTGTGCGCCATTTATTGGTGTGCAATCTTGGGCAGGGCTCTTAACCATATCTGAGTCTGAAAAATGGGCATGGTGACATGACTTTATTATTAAATGACTTTACCTTTCTCCCTGGATGGTTCTGTGGACCAACTAAAACAGTGTGACAATACTTTGAAATTTAAATCACCTTGCAAATATATTGAGTTTTTAGTCACTGACAGTCTCATCCAGGATGCTCTTTGTCATTCTCTTTTAAGGAACACCTCCAGGCAAACTTATTCCTAGTTGGATAATAAGATTCAGGACCTAACAATGTGTTAAAATGAAAAAGAAAGAGAAAGATGAAAGAGGATTGTAGAAGAGAAGAGAGAACCTGATCTCCTCTCCTGGGAACACACTGGAAGATTCTCAGATGAAGTAACCAAAAATTTTCATGCAGTTAAAGAAAAATTGATGTCATGACCAACCAGAGCCATCTTTGGGCTTACTACAGAAGGGGGTCTGGGACCGTCACGTCCACAAGGAGACCATGTCGTCTGCGTTGGCATGGGCCTGGAGGCTGGTGGCTGATGTGTGCTAACTGAGGAGGCTGTCTTAAGGGACAGGGGAGGATAGCAAGGGCTGTGCCCTGCATTCAGGGCCCAGTGAGGGGCAGTTCCTTGTTCCAGATGTGTATAAGCACCAGATAAGTGAAGTGAGCTAGAGGGTCAAGCCTTGCTTGAGAACAGTCACAAAGCCAGAAAGCACTTGTTTGCAGAATTGAACCTTTTACTTTTGGAGATGTTGCTCCTTCCAAAAGCTCCAATTCCACAATTATATATTCTTATGCAGCGTCATACCTGAAACATAGCATGCGTCAATTCCTTTGAATCTTGCAAGATCCTTGGGGTGTAGGTTTTATTCTTCCCTCTCCAGGGATGGTGAAACTGAGGCTCAGCAATTAACATTACATGTCCAGGGGTGGCTGGGTGACTCAGTGGGTTAAGCCGCTGCCTTCGGCTCAGGTTGTGATCTCAGGGTCCTGGGATGGAGTCCTGCATGGGCTCTCTGCTCAGCAGGGAGCCTGCTTCCCCCTCTCTCTCTGCCTGCCTCTCTGCCTATTTGTGATCTCTGTCAAATAAATAAATAAAATCTCTAAAAAATAAATAAAATTACTTGTCCAAACCCATACAACCTGTCAGAGGCAGGGCTGGCATCTCTCCCCAAGTGCACAGGCACCAAAGCCCACACGCCCTACATAGATTTTATGTGGGCTCAGCCCACTGGAGTTCGGTAAGGATCCTCCCAGGCTTTGGCATGTACCAGAAGGCCATAGGGCCAGTGGATGAGCAGGTCTGGGCCAGAGTAGGTTTTCCTTATGAGGCTTATGTCAAGGAAGCCCCCCTGGGAGAAGGGAAATGGGCTCTGAAAGGTTAACCAGTGCAGTCTGGCAGTCACCGTCTTCTTTAAAAACCAGAGGACTATCACTTGGATAGTCCAAATATAGGAACAGGTGAGTGGGCCGTGGGAAAGGAGGAGGATTATTCACTTTCAAAATGGCTCCCTTCTTGTTTCCCTTGACTGAAGAAGAATCCCTTTTCACCTTGACTGGTCGGAGGCTGGAGGAGCAACGAAACAGGGGCAGAAGGGTTTGAGCCTGAAGGTCAAACCTGCTGCTCTTCACACACTGAGAGGAGTGGTCAGGTGGCGGTTGGCAAAATTACCTTTTCGGAGAAAACCCTGAGGAAACATGATCGCTTCTATCTGTGTAGCATTTTACAACTTACAAAGCCAACCTATTACGTCATCGTCCCCAGAATCTCTGAGCTGGAGGACACACTGGCCCTGCTCATCGGGAAGTTCGGTTTCCATGCAGACTCCAGACCCCGCCCAGACCAAAAAATCAAAATATTTGCAGGTGGGAAGCCCCAGGGTTAAATGCCCCCCACAAGGCTCCCCAGGGGTCACTGGATTTGGGCACCACAGCTCTCAGCTAGGCCAACGGCCACCGCCTCCCATGGTCTGTGGATGCGGCCCCGCCTTGGGCTCCTTGTAGGGTTACCATCCTCAATCCTTCCCCACCGGGTCCCTTCTTCACTCTACCACCAGACTCAGCTCCCTGAAACACACCTGATCGGGTCCCTCCCTGACTCCGTCCCGCTGCCTGCCGCCTGGTACTCCAGGGTAGCTGTGGAGGGGCATGTCTAGACCCTGCTGTCAACCTCCAGCCCCCTCCTCGTGCAAAGCTGCTCTGTGGAGGGGTTCCCAATTTCACCCCAGGCCTGTAGCAGGTGCTGTGTATCCTCTATTAGCACCACTCTCGGTGTTGTGCGGTTTTCAATTACAGACCCACGTAACCACACAAGAGTGAAGGGGAGGGGGCCTTCGGGGCAGGGTATGTGTCTTGCTCATTTCCCTATCCTCCTGCTTGGTCAGGGACCAGCATAAGGTACGGGCTCTATAAATACCAACGGAATGAGTGAACAAGTGAACGCACGCACCAGCAGGTGCTGTGAGCTGTCATTGCTTGCTTTAGATCAAGCAGGTCACAAGAACATCTGTGTTTAGGGTGAGCTCTCCTTGCTCAAAGGGCTAACAGCACAGCCAAACAGTTTACTGTATTTACTGTAAATTAAGAGGAGCCTGGGGTGAAAGTTTAGGAACTAGAAGACAGCTTTGGGCTTGATATCACTGGTTCCATGGGCCACTTACGTTTTTAAAATTATCTCATTTAAAATCCTATTAATAGGGCGCCTGGGTGGCTCAGTGGGTTAAGCCGCTGCCTTCGGCTCAGGTCATGATCTCAGGGTCCTGGGATCGAGTCCCACATCGGGCTCTCTGCTCGGCAGGGAGCCTGTTTCCTCCTCCTCTCTCTCTCTGCCTGCCTTTCTACCTACTTGTGATCTCTCTCTGTCAAATAAATAAATAAAATCTTTAAAAAAAAAAAAAAAAAACTTTAAAAAAAAAAAATAAAATCCTATTAATAATACTGCTTTGGTAAGTCAAAAGATGTCAGGGTTCACCTAATGGGCTTATTCTAATCCACGATCCCACATCCCTTGGGCTTGGGGAGGCCTTGCTCCCCTTTCCTAACAGCAAGCCTGATGGGGGCGGGATGCAGACAGGGCCTGTCCCAGCCAGCTCGTCCCACCACGGGACCCTTCAGAGAGGGCCCTGAAACTCACACTAATGCGTAAGGACAAGGACAGAGATGCTGAGCCCAGAAATGCCAGGAACCTAATATGTCACAGATCACACTGGAAAGGCTCCACATAGGGGGTCTGAAGACTGCATTTAAATCTTGGTTCTCCTTGTGACCTTGGGAATGTTATTCAATGACTGAACTCATATATTTTCCTTTGTAAACAGGGATAATACTTGTATCTTCCTTACTGGGCTGTCTTGAGGATTGAATAACCCAGTTATGTCAAGGAGCTTAGCAGGCAGTGGGGCGCTACACGCAGGTGGCTGGTGAGATGCGGCCCGGAGATCGCGCGTTGCTGCCCAGCCAAAGGCTTTGGTGGGGCAGCAGAAGAGCCCAGCCCTGCAGCTGAGCCCACATTCTAGCTCAGGCTCATGCTCAAGTCTGCACTTCTCTCTGCCGATGACCCCTGGGGCCTGCGGCTGACCACAGTGGTGGGCCCTGTAGGGTCCTTCCTCTTTCGGGCTAATCAGAACACAGACCCTTCAACCAACTTGTACCTGGCTCTGGATCCACCCTGGGGGAAACTGGGACCCCACTGCTGTCTGTCACTACCACCCTCCTGAGGGGAAGAATCTAAGAAGGACCTAGCTAAAGGAGAGGGGGGGCAGTGGGCAGGGGTGAGCCCATTTCAGGGTTAAGTTCCTGGTGGTTCTGGGAGCCTTCTGTTACATGACCATTTCGACTAAAACAACATGACATCTTTGTTTTTACTGCAACAAAGCAGTCCATGTTTTAAAAATGTGTACTGAGGAGTCCGTTTTTGGCAACGCAGGGTGGCGGGGGGGGGGCGGGGATACCCAGAAGCATACATTAGCGAAGTGTATGTGCCTTTAACCTTCCCAGAAGGCAATCTGGCAACATGTACCGCTTGTAAAAATCAAGGGTCCAACAACTCTACCTCACTTTTTTACCCCCAAAGAACTAATTATGGTTCTATGCAAACATCAAGTCAGTAATGTCCGCTGCAGCCGTGTATCTGGGGGACAGTCCAGAAGCGATCAGAATGCTGAACAGCAGGAGAAAGTAACATACATTAGGGAACATAGAGAATACCATAAAAAAAATTCACATAAATACTCCTCCGCCAGCAGGCTACAAACCAGTGTTACTGAAGGACACCCTTTAAATGTTTTTGTAAAGAAAAACAAATGTGTGCACCTACAGTCTGGGGAGGGAGGAAAGTCTGGAATAATCTATAGTAAAATGTTAATAGTTTTTGTTTGCTTTAAGGAATGGGATTGGAGTTACTTCCCCATGTGCTTTTCAGTGTTTTCCGAGTTTTTAACCTTGAGCTCATACACACTTTAGACACCACGAAGCAATCACTGTTATGGGGAAAAACAAAAGCAAACCTGGAGTCTGGGTTGGGGTACGTAAGGCATAGAGTCCCACGAGAGGCTTCGAATTCCCCAGCGCGTTCCACACGGCAGGCTGCGGAATGAAGACCCAGGGGATGCCTTTTTGAGCCCTGGCTGGATATTCTTTCATTTTACCCCAGGAAAACCTCTGCTTTGGAAGACGTGGGTATGGAGGAGAGAATGCGCTGCAGACTTGCACTCGGAGTTTAGAAATGCCTGTATTTCTAGCCTGTGCAGTGACCTTTCTCGTCGACCACAATTTATGGTTTCTTAATTGGTTTTCTTGAAACAAGCAGCAGTAAGTTATATCCCTGGCAAGGGAAGAACAAATCCCATCAGAGGCCAGGAGGGTGAGGGCTGGGGGGGAGGGGGCGGCGGGTGAGGGGCTGGGGGGAGGGAATGTGGACAGTGGGGAGTGGAGGGGGGGGGGGGGGGAGGGTGGGCGGGGGGGGGGGGGGGGGGGTGGTGGGAGAGGTTGGACCTGTTCTCTTCCCAACCTCCCTGACACACTGAATTACGGTGCCTTTAATTGATCTGGTGCATCACAGTGAGGAGATGGTGGAGAGACTGGGTTCTAAGTGAATAATCTCTTGATGTTCTATATTTATTTGTCCTCCCGCAGTGACATCCGTGGCCAATTTCTACGGATGGACAGCTTTTTTTTCCACATTTGGGACCACCTGCCTGGTAGCCAGGCAACAGAAGAGCCCAGCTTACCTCAGAAAATTGAAAGGACAGGAATGGGGAGGATTCAAATCACTTGGTAAGTCAGTAAATAAAATCATCACAAGGCAGGAGCCGGAAAAGAATGGCCTAGAGCCCCAGCACTGGGCTTTTATGCACCCGTGATGGGTCTCAATTCTGGGTTATCTTCCACATGCAAGAAATGAGATGCCGGATCTTTTTTCTTTCTCTGGCACAAAACAGGAATTTGGCAAATGTTAGTCAATTTTTTCTAATTTTGTGTTTTGTATACGCAAGGTTTTTTGCCTTCCCCAGGTGATAAGCCCCTCAAAGGATGACACCAGGTGGTATTTTCTCTGCATCTGGGGATCCAGGGATTTGGGGCAATGCCGAACACAGAATAGGAAGGGAATTCTAGGGCACCTGGGTGGCTCAGTGGGTTAAGCCGCTGCCTTCAGCTCAGGTCATGATCTCAGGGTCCTGGGATCGAGTCCCGCATCGGGCTCTCTGCTCAGCAGGGAGCCTGCTTCCCCCTCTCTCTCTCTCTGCCTGCCTCTCTGCCTACTTGTGATCTCTCTCTGTCAAATAAATAAATAAAATCTTAAAAAAAAAAAAAAAAGGAAGGGAATTCTAGAAGGTTACACCAGAGGGACATCTTTGATGTGCCGGCACTGAGTTAACTGCAAATTTAGTTCACCCTCACAACAAATTCTATAATGCAGAATCGTCTTCATTCTCAGATAAGACAAGGGTTTCTGAAAGATTGAAATAACTTGCTTGTGTCACCGCCCTAGGAAGCAACACAGCTAGGTCATAAAAAAGCAGGGTGGATTTCCTGGCCCAACACAGGACAGGGACACATGTAGCTATGGCCAGGTCATTCTTGGAAAACACAGAAAGTTCTGGAAGGCCCAGGGTTCTGGTGGGTCAAGGGCTGCTTGTCTTTAAAGAGAACCAACCCTGAACTGCCCTTCTAGCAACCCTGCAGCCTGGTCAGTGCAGACCAGAGACAGCCTCTAGCTCTGACGCAGATGGGCCAGAGGACACAGGAAGCTCACTGCCCGTTTCTCCGTAGGGACTTCAATTCCAACCAACTATGTCTTCAAGAATGAAGATGACCAGTGTTCGAGCAAACTCTGGAGCCAGAAGGTATAATCAGGGAAATGGTCCTTACAGCCACCTAGCCTAGCCCAGCAGGAAGTATGTTTTTTTACATGCTCAATTACAGAGGGGATGAAATGGAAACTAAAAACATGCTAAGCATGACCATCTCACATAGTGGCCAAGACTTAGGATCAGATTCCAGATTTGCTACTTAATATCTGCAGGACATCAGATAAATCTCGAAACCTTTCCCTGCCCTGCTTTTCTCAATATAAAATTGAATTATCTTTTCCTATATCTTCTACTATTTCTGTGGAATGTTTGGGGATAGAAAAGATAGACAGAAGGAGGCGTGGACTGCCATCCTGTCACCACCTCTAAAGAGCCCGGTGGTCTCAGACAAGTTCCTAAACTTCTCTCGAGAACAGTTTGTTTCCCTGCAAAAGAAGGTATAGACTCGGGACAGTTCAGGATGGCTCGGTGCGAGCGTTCTTTACTCTCCAACTATGCGGTGGGCTTAGAACTGCCTGTTCTAGAAAGGGGAGGAGACAGGCCTCACTGTGTCCCTGCTGACCGACCTCCTGGACCCCTTCACTCACCCACCCCCACTCCAGCCTCTGACCCCGCTGCCCACATGTTGGACCCTCCTTCTCCCCTCCATGCTTGCTAATTCAATGAGTCCGGGTCTGTCCAATTAAGCCCACTGCTGCCCTCGCCAGATCTTCTAACAGCCCTAATTGGAAAATCAGCCCCAGCCTCTGCCCATCAAAGCTGATTACATCTGCAAGCAGAGGGGCCTGGTCCCTGTCCGGGATGCTCTCCCCACCCAGGTCCGTGAGCTCATCCCGCCCGGTTCCCTGGGGCTGTCTGCAGCAGCAGGAGTCAGCCCAGCCCCGAGAGGCGCCTCCTCCACTTGGAGGGAGCAGCTGGCCTCCCCTGCTTCGGTCTGCGGCAGAAACAAATGTGTGCTCACCCCAGCGACCTGGAAACCACACACTCTCAGAGCAAAAAGTCATTTTCACTGAGCCGCATTCACTTTGCCCCTCCACAGTCCCAGGGGAATCTCCAGACCGGGGCGGGGAGGATTTCCTCCAAGAAAGGGTACACTTGCCTCAGGGAGCCATCCTGAGGGAACCACAGTCCAGCCTCCGGAGTTCCCAGAGGTCTGCTCAATGGAATCCCTTCCTCAGGAGGGTCAGAACTGGCAAACAACCAGCAAGGAAAACATTCTTTTACGGAAAAACATTTTTGGAAGGCGCCTGGGTGGCTCAGTGGGTTAAGCCTCTACCTTCGGCTCAGGTCATGATCTCAGTTCCTCGGATTGAGCCCCGCATTGGGCTCTCTGCTCAGCAGGGAGCCTGCTTCCCCCACCAACCCCACTCTCTGCCTGCCTCTCTGCCTGCTTATGATCTCTCTGTCAAATAAATAAATAAAATCTTTAAAAAATAAAAATAAAAACATTTTTTGAAATAAAATTCACACAACATTCAAAATTTACCCATTGTGAAGTGTGCGGTTCAGCAGTGTATGAGAATACCCACGGTGTTGTGCAGCCATCACTGTTGACCCCAGAACATTTTCATCGTCCCCAAAAGAAAGCCTAGACCCATTCAGGGGTCACTGCCCATCCTCCCTTCCCCCCGGGGCCCTGGAAAACCACTAATCTACTTCTATCTCCATTATATCACTGGGTTTAAGACTCACCAGGCATACCTGCTTTCCCTGCTTTCCATCTGGGCATTTTGTCATGACTGGCTACCAAGGGACTTTGCAATCTTTTGCTTTTGGCTCTGTCTATACATCACTTCTTCAAGCTAAATGATTACATTGAAGTCGTCTTGATCATCCTCATTGGTAAACAACATTTCTTGTACTTTTATAAGTATGTGCAGGTTTTGTTTTGTTTTGTTTTAAGATTTTGGTTTTTTATTTGGAGAGAGAGAACACAAGCAGGCAGAGAGGCAGTCCAAGAGGGAGGGAGAATCAGGGTCCCTGCTAAGCAAGGAGCCCAATCCGGGGCTCGATCCCAGGACCCTGGGATCATCACCTGAGCCGAAGGCAGATGTTTAACTGACTGAGCCAAGCAGGCGCCCCATCATAAGTATGTTTTATGTTCAAAATTTTCCATTACACACTAGGGAGCTGAGGTCAGAATCCTTAATGTGCTTGCAAGGGGCACCATCAAATACTGAATAATTTACCCATAACATCAGCACGTATGTGCATAGCCCTGGACCCTTTGGGTGCATCATCTATAGGGTTCTCCTCTGAACATGTGTGTCAAGGCTTGTATCATAATATCCACATGAACCTGCATGCCCCCCCCCCTTGCCATGTGCTTCGCTCCAGGGATGGAGCCAAGACCAGACTTTGAGTTATGGGCAGACACTCTTCAGGGCAGGCACTCTGCGAAGAAAACAACCATACTTTTTCCGTAAAGGAACAGTAATTCTCGTAACAGTAAACACACACACACACACACACACACACACACACACACGGTCTCTATAGTTTATACAGTATTTTTACATCATCTAATACAAAGCTCAAAGGGACCCTGTGACATAGGATGGGATGGCATTACTATTCTATTTAATCCATAAATAAACGGAGACTCAGTTTACTGAAGTGATTTTCCCAAGATCCCACAGTCATTTGGAAAGTCAGCCATGGCCCCTTAACAGCACTTTACCATTCTCGTGGATTCTCAGAGTTAAAACCCCATCTGTCGAGATGGAGGTCTTGGGACCTCCACTTGAAAACAACATAAATCTGTTTGTTTATAGTAGAATGGCAAAAACCAATGGGTGCAGATAAGCAGAAAATGTGAATGCATATTAGTATTCAGCTTTTAGTCTCAAATGCACCAAATGCAAGACCATGTTTCCTGGAACATCTCAGTCTCTTCATTTAGCTGAAACATCATCTTGTCATTGCCTGGGCTCTGTCTCTGAGACCCACTAACCAAGTCCCACGGGGCTTTTAAGGCATGTGGGAGGAAGCAACTCTCTGTCTTAGCTAAGAGCCACTCGCAGTCCCCAATCTCATTAGTTCTCATTAAAGTACCAGGGGATCAGGAACACTGATGGGCTGGGGAGGCACTTGGGCTCTTCAGGGGCTGCTTTACTACAAAGGAAAGGTGTGACCCTGACTCTGACCACTCCAGCCTATCTATCTATCTATCCATCCATCCATCCATCCTCTCTCCTTCTCCCGCCCCCCCATCCCTCCTTCACTCTATCCCTAGGCTACCTCCCTCTTCAAAATGTTTAAATCCAACACCTTCTTTCTACTCCGGCCACCAATACACAGGTTCAGAGCCTTGTGACCCCTTACAGACTATTGCCAGTATAAAATATTTTCAATGTTTATTTTGATATAACTTTTACTCCTTTTCTAATAAGATAAACATTAGTAAAAATTTTTTTAAATAAGGAAAATAAAAACCACCTAGATTTCTAATAACTAGGATAATCACTATTAATATTTTAGATCATTTTTCAATATGGGAGTATCTATTGACAGCATTTAGTTTTGAAAGCTTCCTTCTAAAATACAACTATGGGGGTGCCTAGGTGGCTCGAGTGGTTAAGCCTCTGCCTTTGGCTCAGGTCATGATCTCAGGGTCCTGGGATCAAGCCCCACATCGGGCTCTCTGCTCAACAGGGAGCCTGCTTCCTCACCCCCCTCTCTCTATCTGACTCTCTGTCTACTTGTGACCTCTCTCTCTATGTCAAATAAATAAATAAAATACTTTTTAAAAAATAAAATAAAACATGGGGGCTTAAGTGGGTAGAAGAAGAATCAATGAAACAAGATGGAATTGGGAGGGAGACAAACCATAAGTGACTCTTAATCTCACAAAACAAACTGAGGGTTGCTGGGGGGAGGGGGGTTGGGAGAAGGGGGTGGGATTATGGACATTGGGGAGGGTATGTGCTTTGGTGAGTGCTGTGAAATGTGTAAACCTGGTGATTCACAGACCTGTACCCCTGGGGATAAAAATATATGTTTATAAAAAAATAAAAAATTTAAAAATAAATAAATAAATAAATAAATAAAATAAAATACAACTATGTTGCTCTCCTGCCTAAATCTTGCAAGGGCTCTTCCCACCTCTGGTAAACATCTGCTGCCCTCCTGGGTCAGTCTTATGTCTCCTTTTGAACCTTATTCCCAAGACAGGGGGACTCTAGTTCAGAACCTGAGACAGACATCAAGCGTGCACCTGGCTGGCTGGTCTGTTATGGCTCACAGGGTTTGAAAGGACAGTGTTGCTAGGTGGGGTTGGCAGCACCTGGCCCCGAGTACCTTACACACACACACACACACACACACACGCAGCCTTATACACACAGGTTAACTGCATACACCTGCAGTTGAGATCGCAGCTTGTGTGTCTGGTACACAGATCCGTGTATCTTCTCCTACGTATGTCTACAAGCCTTTGCGCAAGCGATTTCCCCTGCCTAGAATGCTGTTATCCTTCCTACCCTTTGCTCCTGGGCAATGGGATACTCCACTCCATTTTCACTGTCTTTTCTGCGCATGTGGTCTCGCCCTCTGGAATTCCCTGGGGCCTAATATCATCCTCGTCTTCTCTTTTATTCCATAAATGCTGTTCACAGCAGAGGTAGAGGGTTGGTTAGACCGAAGCCTATCATGAAAGTCTGAGGTCTTGGGACCATCCACCTTCACCTGACCTGTCCTAGGCACTCACGCTTTTCTAGAACCCAGGCCAGTAGTACATGAGGAAGCTTCTCTGGCTGACTCGTGATCTTATCTGGGCCGACTGGGATTCTACACTCGGAGTTCCCGGTGGGAGATGGTGTATGGTCAAGACTACCAAGATGAGAAAATGATTCTTTGTATCTTACCTCAACCCAAAATGAATTTTAGGTGATTCAGAAATACAGATCATTCAGTAGGGTAGGAATTAAATAAATAAAATAAGTAGATAAAGACAGCAAGGAGGGTCTCTTAGCAACAGGCGCACAGCTATAAGCTGGTATTCAGAATGGCGGGATGTGGGCAGCAAATCCAACTCTGGGCTTCTTAGCCACCAAAGGAAAAAGGGAAATAGGGTCAGTTACAACAAATCCCAGTTTAAGAGGAGCTCAGTTTTCCTTCCACTAAGCCTTGAGAGGAATCCTCTTAAAGGGAGAGGCTGAGATCTACAGGAGAAAGTTGTCACTACATCATCACATATATTTTAAAAAGCAGCTTCTTGAATCTCCCAGGGCAGTCTGAGAGCCTAAGACCCAAGACCTATCTTTGAAAGAAAGTGTGCCCAGAGGTGGTGGTGTTCAAGTCTTCAGGCCTCCCGGACGAGCCCGACCTGGGGCTCGGCATGTTGAGAACAGGGGTTCTGACAGCTGCTGCCCAGAGTCAGGGAGGACTGAGCCACCTCAGATCTTTGGGGCACGGATGGGAGTGGGGGACAGCGTGTGGAGGCTGATCTCATGGCGCTTCTGGCCTCTCTTCTGCCTCACCCAGAGCACTCTGCTTCTCTGTTTTCTATCTTAGAGTTTGGGGTCAGCTGTTTGACAAAAGGGTTTTGCATCAAAAAACCCGAAGTTTAAGAACCTGTCATGGGTAATATTTCTCCTCACTGAGATGCTGATGGGCTTTTGCCAGCAGAATTTAAATTCATGGTTAAATTTTGGAGCAAAAACTTGGAGATTACCCAGAAGAATGAAAAGCAGGTAGCCACACAAATACATGTGCACACATGTTCTCAGGATCACTATTCCCAGTAGCCAAAATGTGAAGGCAGCCCAAAAGTTAATCAATGGAGGGATAAAAAATTATGGTATATACATAGAATGGAATACTATTCGGCCATAAAAAGAAATGACATTCTGATACGGGCTACAAGAGAGATGAAAGTCAAAAACATTACATGAAATGAAAAAAAGCCGGACACTGAAGTTCACATACTTCAAGACTCTATTTATATGAAATTTCACGAATAGGCAAATCCATAGACACAGGAAGCCGATTGGGGAGAAACTACTTAACAGGTCTGGGGGTTTTGCTTTTGTTTTAAGATTTCATTTATTTCTTTGAGAAACAGAGAATGAGCAGTAGAGAGGGGCAGAGGAAGAGAACGAGAGAGAAGCCGAATCCCTACTGAGCAGGGAGCCTGATGCGGGGCTCGATCCCCGAACCTGGAGATCATGACCTGAGCTAAAGGCAGACACTTAACTGACTGAGCCACCCAGGTGTCCCTGGGTCTTTACTCTGGAGTGATGGATACTGAACAGAAGTGATTGCACAACACTGTGAATGTACGAAATGCCACTGAATTTCACACTTTGAAGTGGTTATTTTATGTTATGTAAATTTCACTTCAATTAATAAAACAGAAACCCTTGGAGGTTAGACCACCAATGGTGGCCACAAAAGGCCATTTTGCCAAGCGGCAACTGAGGGAGCAGAGGGTAGAGTTGACATCCTCAGGACCACGGAAACCTTCGTGGGGGCCCGCATGCACATACTCCCTCCCAGAGTAGAACTGAGGGGCACGCGGCCAGAAGAGAACGTTTGGGCCAGGTCGGTTCTCTTTCCTGGGATTCCTGCCTGGATTTACACTGCCTTTATCTCTTCAGCCCACAGTTAGTGCTCCTAACACATGGACTGGTTGACTAGACCACAAGTCAAGTGTCAGCGTCTGTATTCTGAACTCATGACTCACAGAATGACATACATGACTATTTCCCTAACGCCACCCCCAACCCCCAGCCCCCATCAAGTCATTCAGCCTCATCCGCCTCTGAATTTATAGCAAACAATTACAAGAATTACAGGTGTAATTACAATTACACCTTTCCTGTCCAGGATGCCATGGAGTATCTACTGTGGGTAGAATTAAGATTAACCTCCAGAGGGTCACTTCACAAAGTCAGGTGTATCGTTTTCCTGTTCTTTTCTGCTGGATTAAGGTCCAGCGTCAGCCGTTTTCCTGAGAGCCCTCAAACCATTCCCCGGGGGACAAGCCCTCCCCCAGAAAATGACACGCTCTTTTATATTTGAATTCATTCATGTACTGAATTAGTACTTACTGAATACTGAGCGTGTCTCCGGTGCCGGGCGCTGGGCCAGGGGAGCAGTGGGCTGCAGTGTGGACAGGAGAGACAGCGCGCCCCTACACGGGGAAACAGAGGCACCAGCACAATTACAAGTGTGCTGGGGGCTCTTGAGGGGAGCGCAGGGGGCTGCGGGAACGCACAGGTCCAGGGGTTCAGGGATCTCCCTGAACTTGACAGTCATTAAGGAGAAGGGCTCCTCCAGGACCTGGGAGTGGAAACAGGCTGTCCTGGCGATGACTTCTGCCCAGACTGAGAGCAGGTCGGACCATCTAACCTCACTTGGGGGGAGTGCACACTGGTGGGGAAGAATCAGTGTTGCTTCACCTACGGGCCACAGCAAAGTACTTTCTCCAGGCTTTTCCACTCTGGCTACTTCTCTGCTCCACCTGGCCCTTCCTTGCCCCTCCCTTACCACTCCTCCTCCAAATCCCTCTTTCTTTATGTCACTGGGTATCATTCTAAGCTTTTAGGGGTGTACAGATGCCTTTGAGAATCTGATGTAAGACATGGGTGCTCTCCTTGAAGACAAAAGCCCATGAAGAATTCTGCCTACAAGTTCAGGGAATTCATGGAGCCCCGAAGGCCCACCGCTGAACCCCTCTATGAGTCCATGGGTTCCAGAGGCCTAGGAGGCCTGGCAACCAGCAGTGCCCCCAGCGGGCAGCCCTTGCCCCACAACATGCTTGTCCCCCAGGGCCACTGCTTTTCCAGGTGGGCTGCCCCGTTCTCCGTCCATGCTGGCTCTTTGACACGAGCTCTGCCTGACTCTCTCCCTAACTCCCCCAGATCTCTGTCTGCACCCCTTTATTCTTTCTCCAGATGCCCATCACCCCTCCCTTCACCATCTTTTTGCCACTGAGGCACCCCTCCCGAGGGGAGCGGCCCTCCGGGCCCTCCTTCCCCAGGCCACGTCAGCACCTCTCTTGGCCCCTAATGGGGCAGCTCAGAAAGCTGCTAGGAAATGCCTCTGGGCAGGATTCTCGTTGAGCAGAAGCTCCTGACAGGCGGCTTAATTCCTTCCCATGGGGTCACAGTCAAGTTCAGCAGAGCCGCCCAGGGATGAGGAAGCAGCTGATGCTGGGCAATGCCTTGAGGAAGGAGCCCAGAGCATGGAGAGAGATGACAAGACAGAATTCTTTGAAGTTACCTTAAAATATGCTTCATTGCGTCTCCCCTCACTGCAGTCCCTACAGAAACATATGGATGGAGACAGCCCCTCTCCGTTCATGGCCCCTTTCCTTTAGAAAAGGTTCTTCTCACTCTCTTTTATTGCATTTTCATGTGGCACCACACCTAAGAATCTTGGTGCTTTCTCAGAATGGAAACTTCCAGAAGGTAGAAAAATCTGTTTCACTGGCGTTATTCAGGACCCTACAGGTGAAGAGGGAAATGCTTCACGAATAGCGTTTACACCTGTGGGGCCTGCCCCCGAGAGGCTAAGGCTTTAATGAAAACACTGACCTGGTGAAGGAGTTCAGGCTGAGCCACCCCAAAATATGCCACTCTGGTATGTGGATTATTTTGAGCCGAAGGCATTGGAAATCAGCAAGCACACAGAGGGGCTTTCCCTGAACTCCTCTTATCTGCGACAAGACAGACCATCCAACAAGAACTCAACGATCATAAATCCTCTCCCAGGGTCCGTTTGTCTTTCATCAAAATCATTTACTCTCCCCCTAGTTCCCCATTCCCCTTCCTCCTCCTTATTAAGACCGTATATAAGCTCTTAAATCTCACTGCCTTTTGGAGTATTCACTCTTTTTCCCTGTGATGTGCCCTTGCACATAATATTAAAAATTAATGAATCTGTATGCCTTTTCTCTTGTTAATCTGCTGGTTGTCAATTTTCTTCACGGACCCAGTTACTGAACCAAGGACTATAGAAGGAGTCTTTCCAGTGCTCAACGTCACTCATCATCAGGGAAACACCAATCAAATCCACGATGAGATACCACGTCATGCCTGTCAGAATGGCTAAAATTAACCAGTCAGCAGGAAACAACAGATGTTGGCAAGGATCCATAGAAAGGGGATCCCTCTTACACTGCTAGTGGGAATGCAAACTGGTGCGGCCACTCTGGGAAACAGTATGGAGGTTCCTCAAAAAGTTAAAAATAGGGCTGACTTACGATCCAGCAATCACACTACTGGGTATTTACTTGAAGGATACAAAAATACGGATTGGAAGTGGTACATACATCCCGATGTTTGTAGCAGCATTATCAATAGCCAAACTATGGAAAGAGCCCAAATGTCCATCAACTGGTAAGTGGAAAAAGAAGATGTCATATACATACAATAGAATACTACTCGGCCACCAAAAAGAACGAAATCTTACCGTTTGCAATGACATGGATGGAGCTAGAAGTGTATTCTGCTCAGTGAAATAAGTCAGTCAGAGAAAGACAGATACCCTATGATTTCACTTATATGGAATTTAGGAAACAAAACAGATGAACACATGGGAAGGGGAAAAAAAGAGAAAGCAAGAGGGAAGCAAATCCTAAGAGACCCCCCTTTTTTTACAAGATTTTATTTATTTATTTGAGAGAGAGAGTGGGAGAGAGAGCACGAGAGGGGGTAGAGTCAGAGGGAGAAGCAGAGCCCCTACTGAGTAGGGAGTCGGATGCGGGACTCGATCCTAGGACTCCAGGATGATGACCTGAGCCGAAGGCCGTCACTTAACCAACTGAGCCACCCAGGAGCCCCCACAAGAGACTCTTAATGATAGAGGAAAAAACTGAGGGTTGTTGGAGGGAGATGGGCGGGAAATGGGATAAATGAGAGGTGAGCATTGAGGAGGGCACGGTTTTGATGAGCACTGGGTGTTGTATGTAAGCGATGAACTGCTAAATTCTACACCTGAGACCAAAATTACACTATATGTTAACTAACTAGAATTTGAATAACAATTTGGGGAGATAAATAAAGACCTAACAAATGAACAAAAAAAGGAGAGTCTTTCCTCCCCTGCACTGGCAAAGTATGCGCTGCCCAGAAGGCACCTTACTGCAGGATCTTAAAGGTCTTAAGTTTGCTAATAAACTGGGACTGTTCACAGCAGGACACTGGGTTTTTGGTGTTTGGAGGAAACTGTTAGTTGCTTATAACATCTCCCCTTCCTTATTAACAAGAGAGCCTCAATTCTGTTTTTGTTTCTTCAATTAAAAAAAAAAAAAATGTAGATTTACTTGCAGTTACCGTGTAAAGAAATACTAGAGATCACATATACCCTTTACCCAATTTCCCCCAATGGTAACATCTGGCCAAACTATGAGCACCATCACACCAGGAAACTGAAATAAACACAATCCAGTGACCAGCAAAGTTCACCAGTTTTATAAGAATCCGTGCTTGTTTGGCTGTGTATATTTCCTTCTCTATAATGTGATCACGGGTATAGATACATGTGACCACCACCAAAGACACAGAACAGTTCCGTGACTAGGCCCCCCGGAGCGACCCTTTGACAGCCCCCATCACCTCCCTCTCTCCCCATGCTCCAACTCCTGGTGACCATGGACCTCTTACCCATTTCTGTCTGTATCCATTTCTTACCAATCCTTTCGAGGATGTTATAGAAACAGAATCATACGCGATGTAACCTTTTGAGAGAACCTCAGTGTTCAGCTGGACATTCTGCCATCCCAGAATAAACACTTCATTTCCCAGGTTCCCTCTAATTTCGTGTGGCTATGTGACCACATTCTGACCAGCCAGACTTAAGCGCAAGTTTTATTTGGGTCTCATGGGAAGGTTGCTTAAAGCTTAGAGCCCATTCGGCTGGAAGAGTCCACCTTTCGGCTCTTCTGTTCCTCCTGGTCTGTACTGGGACGTGTGATATTGTGATTTTTGACACGAAATGTAAATTTGGTCTTTATCCAATTCCTGGCACAGAGCTCCTAAACCTTTGGGATATCATAAAGCTTGAAAGCAATAAAAGTGTCTTTTGTTATGTTCATAAGGTAACTTCTACAAAGTCCCTAGGTAACCAAAGGATGGGGGCTGGCTGCCAAGAGAACTAACCCTGGGATTAGAGGTTGGGAACTTTCAGTCCAGCTTCCTGGGAGAGGGGTCCCAAGGGCTTTCAGACTGAGGAGCCTGTGGAGGTTGGGGAGAGTGGTGGGTTCAAAGGGGCCATGGAAGCTCTGTGCCCTTCCCCCCACACCTTGCCTATGTATCTCTTCATCTGGCTGGTGGTTCGTATCCTTTAATATCCTTTGTAATAAACCAGTCGTCTAGTGAGTAAAATTATTTTCTGAATTTGGTGAGCTGCTCTGGCAAATTGACTAAACCCAAGGAGGAGGCTGACAGAGCCTCCAATCTACACAAACACTGGTGATAACGGGGACTTGCAACTGGCACCTGAAGTTGTGGGGAGGGCTGACTTGTAGGACTAAGCCCTTAGCCTGTGGTGTCTGAGGCTATCTGTAGAAAGATGTGATAGCTGGAGCACTAGCAGCCATCCTGAATCATGAGGAAACTTGATGACCAGAGGGTCATGTTCCAGGAGCGAAACAGAAAGCTAGGAAGCTGGGTGTTCTCAGTGACCCCACAAAGCTGCTACGGCAGCTCTGCACTGCCCATGAGAAATAGATTCCTATCTTGGGATGAGAAATAGATTCCTATCTCGTTTAAGCCACTTTTTCAGTCATTACCTCCAGCTGAAACCAATCCTAAGTAAACATGTGTATTTAAGTGGTGTGTTTTAGGACAGCAGTTTTCCAACTTCAGTGTACATCAGCATCTCCCCACACAGATTGCTGGGCCTGGCCAGAGTTTCCAAACCAGCAGGTCTAGAATGAGGCCTGAGAGTATGCAGTCCCAGATGACGCTGCAGCTGCTGGTCCAGGGATCGCACCTTAAGAACCTTGAGCATGAACAGTGGACTGGAAGCGTAAAGGCTGCAAATAGGGCAGGAGAGAGGGGAACAAAAGGCTTCTGCCAAGTGAAGATTGGGTAAAGGAACTCAGAGGAGGGGGATAGGGGAACCTCAGGGACAGTGACAGGACTTCCAGCCTCACAGAGGCAAGCCACAGAAGGGGCCACAGGTAGGAGGGAACCGAGAATGGCAGTCATGGGACCAGAAAGAGAAACTCCAGAGAAGCTGCCATTCAGGGGGTTAGTGCTGGAGTTCGGCCTTATTTGGCAAAGCGGAAAAGCTAACTAAGTGCAGGAGAGGTCGGCATAGAGACCTGGGGCCCGCTGCCTCCAAGAGGGATGTTCTGGAGCAGCCCTGTAGATGGTGTGGGCAGAGGGCAGGGTCTCAATGAAACTCGCTTTCAGAGGCCAGGAAGGTGGGGAGGTGCCAGCAGATGAGTCAGAAGGCGAGGATGAGGCTGGAAGGCCGGCTGGTGCAGAGCCGGGAGCCTGAAGAGAATGTCTGAAAGCAGAGGCTGCGATCAGTCTCCAGGAGGCATGGAGGCCAAGGAGACTCCCAAAGACCTGGGATTCAGTGAGGCACAGGCAGCTGCATGGAGACGGGTCTAGTGAGGAAAGGGGGAGAGAGCCAGCATGAGAGCTTGTGGGGTCACGAGGACAGGGGGAGCTTCATAAGAGGTGACATCCTGCACAGGTGTAGACAGAAGGAAAGAACGGGAAGGGGGGGCAGACGAAAGATACTAGGAAAATGGGGGTCTCGATGGCGCAGCATCCTGAGTGAGGAAGAAGAGGATGGACGCACAGGCCAGAGGGACCCTTCAGAGACAGGACTAGACAATGAGAGAACAGAGCCTCTGGAAAGGAGAGATGACCGTGACAGCGTTCTCACAAACGCAGCACAGCAAGGCCCGGAGAGCAGGAAGAGAAGGCTGCTGGACTCTGAGCATCCAAGGGGCAGGCAGGGAGGGAGGGACCCCAGTGTCACACAAGGCTTGGGTGCAGAGGTGATGGGAGGCAAACCCAGGACACGCACCTGGGCAGGAACCTCTACCTACTGGGCCTGGAGCTGTGGGACCACCAGGGGACCATGTGTAGATGGCGCCCTGTGGTCCTGCACCAGCACCCAGCAGGCCCTGCCAGCAGCAGCTGGAATCAGCTTCCGGTAATCAGCCATGGGAGTACATGTGGGATGACTGAGAGCACAGGAGGGTGGGTGTCTGCGGCCTGAGACAGTGCTGCCTGCTTGGTGCCTTGTGCGTTGCTTTGTTTCTCCTTGCTTTTAGATCAAATATATTCTGTTGATTCAAAAAATAATTATAAAACATCTACAGTATGGGGAGCTAAATGCATTGGGGGAGCGGGGCTGGGGGCGTTAGGGGATGAGCTCAGAGCAGGATCACCAATGCCTAGGGCAAGGCTTCCAGGCAGAGTGAGGTTTCGTTCAGACCTGCCCACAATGAGTTACCCAAGAGTAGGCTGTGGCGGGAGTGAGTGTATCCAGGCAGAGGGAACAGCATGTGCGAAGGCCTGGAAACGAGAAAGAGCATGGTGTCTGAGCACGTGAAAGAACTTCAGGGTGGCCAGGGCATGGGGGGAGAGAGGCCGGGGGTGGGGGGACAAACTGGAGGGACAAGTAGAGTCAAGTCCCCAGCAACTCAGTAAGGCACCGCTGGAGTGAGGACTACCTCTGTGGGCAGAGGGAAGAAGTTCTGGGTTTTCCTGGAGCAGGGCTGGGTGACAGGACCTTTGGGAAGGAACGAGGGATGGGCGACTGAACACATACAATCATATTTACTTCCTACTGTGGACAAACAGACGTCAGTTAGGAAGCTGGGAACGGGGGACAGGATGGTCTGGTGGAGAGACTACCTGGGTCAAAGCAAGAAGGCCTGAGCCCGGGCCTCAGGAGAGAAATCTGGGCCTTCCTGCCCCTGGCCACCCTGCGTGTGGCTCTACGCCGATGCCCCCCAACGGCCTGCAAGTCTCTGTGTGTTTGTTTTCACCTGGCCCGGGGGCGGTGGTATTTTGCTCACAAACATTGATCGTGGTCCATACTGCTCTTATTTCTGCAATAACCTGCTAAATTCCTGGGGAGTGGACAGGGTGGCCCTAGCCAAGTGTAAGATTTTTTTCTAATTTTTTTTAAGATTTTATTTATTCATTTGACAGACAGAGATCACAAGTAGGCAGAGAGGCAGGCAGAGAGACAGGAGGATGCAGGATCCCTGCTGAGCAGAGAGCCCTACGTGGGGCTAAATCCCAGGACCCTAGGAATCACGACCTGAGCCGAAGGCAGAGGCTTTAACCCACTGAGCCACCCAGGCGCCCCCCCTTTTTTTCCTAATTTTTAAGATGAAAAACTTTTTATTACAGAAAACTGAAGACCTATACAAAAGTAGAGAGAGTGGTATAATGCGCCCCAGCCTTTTTCATCCAAACCTCTGATTGTTATTTTGAAGCATATCTTAGATACCATGCATTGAATTTCATAACCATTGTGGTATGCCTTTTTTTTAGTAGCTCTCTTTACTATAATACACTGTCATCAGCATGCCTAAACAAGTTAGCAATAGTCGCATCACTTGATTAAGAAAAATCTGGCGTCCATACACATAGACCCTTGGACCACACCAAAGTCAAAGCCAAAGCTGGGTGTTCTCACAGGCACGCAGCCATCAGCACCAGCCGGCACATCACCGTGGGCCTCGCAGCATGTCAGATTCTGTGGGGGCCTACCCTAGTACACCCAGGTGGGACCAGAGCCCCCCACATCCTGATGCCAGGACCCAGGAGACAACATAGAATCCTGGGCAAACACACATCTGATCCACTGTGTGGTCGCAGGCAAGTCACTCTCCATGGGTGCCTAGCTGCAAAATAAGGGGATAAAAAAACCTGAGGAACCAGCCCAAGGGTCTGTGGGCAGATGAATTACTAAAGAACACACAGTTGGGGCGCCTGGGTGGCTCAGTGGGTTAAGTCTCTGCCTTCAGCTCAGGTCATGATCCCAGGGTCCTGGGATCAAGTCCCGCATCAGGCTCTCTGCTCAGCGGGGAGCCTGCTTCCATTCCCCTCTCTCTGCCTGCCTCTCTGCCTACTTGTGATCTCTGTCAAATAAATAAATAAAATCTTTTTAAAAAATTAAATAAAATAAAGAACACGTGGTGTGTGTACCCACACAGACACACACGCGTGCGCGCGCGTGCAGACACACACACACACACACACACACACACACAGGAATATTACACAGCCTTAAAATGGAAAATCCTTCACACACCCCAACATGGCTGAACCTCATGCACATTACACGAAGCAGATAAGCCAGTTGCAGAAGGGCAGACACTGCATGGTTGCATTCATGTAAGGATCTAAAGTCGTCAGAAATCACAGCAAGTAGAAAGCTGGTTGCCAAGGGCTGGGGGAAGGCAGGAGGCAACTTAGTGTTCGGTGGGTATAGAATTTTAGTGCCGCTGGGTGAGGAAGGTCTAGAGATCTGTGGCTCGCCCACGTGAACATACTGAACCCTGCTGAACTGTGCAGTCAACTATGGTTAGCAGAGTGAAGGTTATGGTACGTCTTTCACCACAAGTAAAAACACAAAAAACTTCTGGCGTCCATCCTAACTGTAGGAATTGGAGGGACGTGCTAATTCTGAGACCTCACTCTGCTCTGTGCTGGAAGGCACCTCAGAACTCCATAGGCTCCTTCAGAGAGTGGGGTGGGAGGGAAGCCGTGTTTGGGACCTCCTCTACTTTTCTCACACACACACACACACCGCACCCCGGAAACAAGAGGGGGCACCCAGCAGCTGCAGGCAGGGGCCGGGGAGCTGGACAGGCTCAGTAAGGTACTTGTTAGGGGCAAGGAGTGGGGGTTGGCCAAGTCAGAGAAACAAAGGGAAGCAAAAGCCTTTATCCAAGGCTGGGCTGTCCTCGGGAACATTCTGGAAGGAAAGGAGAAAGCCCAGTTGGCCGGGGGCAGCCATGCGGGGGGATCCGAAGTGACAGATACAAATGTGTAGTACACTGGGCAGACATGGGGAAGATTAGCAGTGCGTGGATGCTGACAGCGGGCAAGACGGGGTGAGGGGGCAGGGAGCTGGCAATACCGAGTCCCCAAATCTCTTCCCAGGCACCCAGGTCTGCAGAATGCTTTTAGGGCACATTATCATAAAGCTATTTTTCAGATTCTCGCAAGCCTGGCCCAAGGGAATCCAGGCAGCAGGAGACAGGACTGGAGGTCCAGCTGCATGTCTCCTACGTCTCCCGGGAAGGCTCCCCCGGAATCAGTGCAGCCAGAGAGCAGAGACCAGATTCTCCGCACTGGACAATAACATCATCTCGGTGCCCGCCACAATGTCTGGGGGAAGAGGACCGGGAGAGGGACGGCACAAAGGACTCACGTGCAAGCCTGTGAAAAAGGAATAAAGGTGTCTCGAATGTGAGGGGCACCAGTGATGCTCACGGGGCTACTCAGATTATTTGGGAGAGTTGGGTCCATCCATCGCAACTGGAGGCCTAAGAGCCAGGTGGCTCATGAAAGTCAGGGTCTAGGTTCCTGCTGGGCAATGTCACCGTGAGGAGGTGTTGGGTGGGGGCCAGCCTCATCTGGGGGTTTGGGTCTCTTCACGCAGCAGCTCTGAACCTTTCTGCAGTCACCTTCCATGCCTGTCACACTCTCCACGTGTGACTTTCTAGGCATGAGTGGGGCACCACATCCCTATGTCTACCATTCCAGAGAGCAAATCCGCGGACAGAAGTGAGAATAATAGGATTAAAGCTCTAAGTCTTAAGCCAGCTCTGTTGTTTAAAATAAGCAAAAAAATGACTCCCCGTGTGTATTTCCTTGATCAGTGTTATTAACTACCTGCACCCATTCCTCCCTAGAGATGTCCACACCCGCTAGTGGTTTGGGAGCCCAGGGGGCTTCCCCACTCACTGAGCTGCTCTCCTAACCCACTCCAAGCACATCTAAACGACCCCCATCCCCCACTAATGCTCTAACCTTAGGAAATTCTCGTGGGCATGAATTCCACAGGCTTTCACTTGGGCTCACCCAGACTGTCACACAGCATGGCCTTGGTCTCACGCCGCGGGTCCCGGGCCCACAACTTCACCCTGAGCTTGGTACAGATGCAGAAACTCGGGCCTGATGAATCAGAATCCACACTGAACAGGTTTTATCAAGATCCCCCGCTGGCTGTTGTGCACGGTCAAGTCTGAGGGCGACCGCACTGAGACATCGCACCCTACCTCCCCCGCCACCTGGTAGAAAAGTGGAGGAGCATCCACTCCGAGGCCCGGGCTGATCAAAACAGCTTCCACCAGCTGCAGCCGTCCCTATGCTGGTGGGGCGGGGGAGACACACACGAGAAGTTGCTACAGTGAACAAAGTGCACCTAAATTTGGAGATACTGAGGGATGCCTGGATAGCTCGGTAGGTTAAGCAACTGCTTTCAGCTCAGGTCACGATCCTGCGGGTCCTGGGATCGAGTTCGCATCAGGATTCTTGCTCAGCAAGGAGCCTGCTTCTCCCCTGCCTGCCACTCCCCCTACTTGTGCTCTCTCTCTCTCGCTCTCTCTGACAAATAAAATCTTTTTAAAAATAAAATAATAAAAAAATAAATCTGGGGACACTGAGATGAATTCTAAGAAGGCACTCCATCAGTCCTGAGATCCTGGAACCCTGGGTTTATTAATAGGCAGACACTGGCAGAATGATGACCGGAGCTAACACTGGCTGCCCCCTTACTATAAGACAGGCCCTGTTTTAAAATCAAGATGTTTTACATGTGATTTCTATAATTTCACATAGCAACCTTTTGAGACTAGGTTATCATTATACCCATTTTACAGGTAAGGCCACTAAGGCACAGACAGGTCAAGTGATTTGCTTCACAGCTGGCATGGACGACTGCCAGGTGAGAACACCTCAGGAGGGAGCTGGGGGAACACTGTCCCCACCCCAGGCGTTCCCTCTGAAGCAGGGACACGCTCACAGTGATCACCTGTCTTCATTTGCCCACGACTGGGAGGGTTTCCTGGATGTGAGAACTTCAGCGCTAAAACAGAGGGCGTCTTAGGCAAGTTGGTTATCCTAGGGTACCCAAGGCCAAGACCTTATTTCCCACAGAAGAACGACACAAGAGAAATAAAAGGAAAGGAAAGGAAATGTAGTGAGAAGCCTTGAAATTATATAGAATTCCAGCACTGGAGCTCTGAATCAGAGTCTGGGCAAGCTGTTTCTATGCGGGGAGCCCCACAGCCTGTCCGCTGGACTCCAGACAGGGCACAGTCTGCAGCTATGGCCTGGTCTCCCTGCTCCTCCGATGGCTGTCCTCTGCCTTGCTGACTTCCCCGTCCCTCCTGCCCAGCTGCTAGGACATGAAACAGAGCCTGTTGCTGCGGAGTGGGACAGCGTCAGTGTCCCGAGGAAAGAAAAGCAGATAAAAATACTGCCTTGTGTCTCCCTTGTCAAGGTCACCCTATGCCCACATGGGCGTCTCTCCATCAGCTCTATTTTCTGCTGTACTGCCAGCCAGTTCTGTGAATCTTGTTTCTTTTGAGCCCCTGGGAAAGTTGTTTGATTGGTTCAGATTTCATTTAGCCTGAGAGCCATTTATGATTTCCATTATAAAATACAAAGAGCACACTCAGCCTGTGTGTGTGTGTGTGTGTGTGTGTGTGTGTGTGTGTGATCTTTCAGAAATAATTTTTCAAAGTGGTTCCCCAACCCAAACTGGATGCGGCTGGTGAGGAAGCCCCAGAGGCAAAGTCAGAGGGAGGCTCAGAGAGAAGAATGCAGACTCCTCCACACACCTGCCTGAGGCCTCTGGGAGGTCTGGGAGAGCACCTTTTCTCAGGTAAGGGAAGGCAGCTGTCTCATGCCCTTTGCAGAGATCCATGCATTGGGATTTCCCTGCCTTTTGGGGGTGGTGGTGATGGTGAGAGTTGGGGGAGGGGCTGTTCTGGTCTCAATTTCCACATCTGTAAAATGGGACTTGCCCCAGCCTACCACCAAACATCTCTGGGGCGGAGAGGCAGGTCTCTAAATGCTCCCTCTACCCTTCCTAAGAAGTCAGCTCCTGTAGGTCTTTGCTGATTAACCTTATTAGTCTTGGACTGGAGAACTGCAGGGTCTTAGAGCAGAAGGAGAAGAGAAAAAGGCAGAATCCATCCCAATAGCCTCATTTCTCAGAAGAAACTAGCCAGCCCTGTGTCCAGCAGCCCCTTCGCTCCCAGAAGTCCATGAGTCAGTGGCATTGCTCTGGGATCCTACGAGCACTGTGTATTCTCTTTTCAAGGAAACTGAGCTCCCGGCCTGAACCATTTCTCTTCTCAGCCCCCACAGCAGTGTGGACACCACGGCCTTCACTCCTGCTGCTGGCTGCCAAAGGCAGAGGCGGCACAAGGAATAGGTGAGCTTTTTCTCTGCACAGCAAGGAAGATGAGTAAGGAGATCAGAGAGGTGAACCTCTGCTTTCCTCCTCCATCTCTCCTTGCTGAGCCAATAACCAAGCCCTGAGCAGCCCACGTGGAGAAAAACAGCTCTTCATGTGAGTTCAGGGAAGGCCATCCGTTTGCTACAACCTTGAAAAAAATAAAAATAAAAATAAAGCATTTCTCTCACCAGTGGCCCAGGAAAGCTAGCTGTTTGGGCCTCCTTTGCAGGCACAGGCAAAGTGCTAGGTCACGGGAGGACCTTGGTAACCAATTTGCAAACATCTAGCTCTCTTCTCCGGAACCGTGACAGCACGGCCTGACCCACATACCCAGCGTGATCCCAGTTCTCCCCAGCACTCGATAAACGACTCTCCGGAGGTTTACTCCCATTACAGCCATTCCTCATAACTCTTGGGGAAGCAACAGAATATGAGCGAATCCTGGCCACATTCATTTGTAGAACTATCTACGCCATAGATTTGTAATGTGATTATGTCTCTCTGCCTTTCACAAATCATTCTCTCTTTTGTTCATCCATCCATCCACCCATCCACCCATCCATCCAACAGGAGAATGTGGCATCTACTCCACGCTGAGTAACGTCTAAGCCAAAGACATTTTCCAAGCTTTAAAATTCCCTGCCTTTACAGTCTCTGTCAAGCAGGGAGGTGTAGGCCGGGGTGGTGTTCATCAAAAAAAAGAAAAAGGTTGGGGTGGGAGGGGCTATGTTAAAACCTAAGCTGTTGGGGCACCTGGGTGGCTCAGTGGGTTAAGCCGCTGCCTTCGGCTCGCGTCATGATCTCAGGGTCCTGGGATCAAGTCTCGCATCGGGCTCTCTGCTCAGCGGGGAGCCTGCTTCCTTCTCTCTCTCTCTCTGCCTGCCTCTCAGTGTACTTGTAATTTCTCTCTGTCAAATAAATAAATAAAATCTTTAAAAAAAAAACAAAAACCTAAGCTGTTGTTAACTAGTTATTTATTCCTTCTGAGCCTGTTTCAACAGTTCCAAACAGGGACTGTGGGAAGAATTGTCCTGATGTATATAGTAAATGTATATAGTTACAGACTCTGGGCTTGGCACAGAAAAGGTACTTAGTAACTGTTAGGTTAAAGAGAGTGACCCAATATTATGCTGAGCGAAATAAGTCAATCAGAGAAAGACATTATCATACGATCTCCCTGATATGAGGAAGTTGAGAGGCAACAGGGTGGGGGGTTTGGGGGGTAGGAAAGGAATAAATGAAACAAGATGGGATTGGGAGGGAGACAAACCATAAGAGACTCTTAATCTCACAAAACAAACTGAGGGTTGCTGGGGGTAGTGGGAAGGGAGAGGGTGGTGGGGTTATGGACATTGGGGAGGGTATGTGATATGGTGAGTGCTGCAAAGTGTGTAAACCTGGCGATTCACAGACCTGTACCCCTGGGGCTAATAGTACATTATACCTTCCTCCACACTCTATTGTCCTAACACCTCACCAACCCCAGTCAATATCCCTTCATGTTTATTTTGCTTCCCAGGACAGTGTGCTTTTGGTTTTAATCCACTGGTGAGCCAGGCCTGTCTTTATTCGGACTGATGGGCTGCACCATTCTGCGACTATGATCTGTATTGAAGTCAGCCAGGAAGCTCCTGGAGCTTGGGGAGGATGGATTCATAAAGTCTTGTTAATAAATAAACACACAGACATCAAGGCCACCGGCTGGGCTGTCGGCTGGCTGTCGTCGTAACAAGACTTTATGCCTTCCTAGCTCCTGTCATCTTCGGGACTGAAAGCACTTAATGAATCCTTCTTGCTTGCATCCTCCAGGAGGATACCAAGTGTCTCCGAAGAGCAGTCAGGGTCACCAACTCGAGGTCAGGGACTCTTGGGAACACTGCTGAAACCAGACCCCTAGAGCAGCTTTGTACATCTTTTGAGTCTCATCATAAAAGTCCTAATTGTGTATTAGAAGATTTTTAAAAATGGGTAAGTCAAATTCCCCTGCGACTCCGTCCACTGGGAGATAAGCGCTGGTGATACTATGTCATCCCACCTCCCCCCCAACGCATGTACACACACGCACGCATGTACACACGTACACTCACACCATTTTATAATTTAGCAATAGATTGCGAATATCTTCTCATGTAAAACGTTTCCACATCATTTTATGTGGCTGCTGGTTTGCTGGAGAAATCCCTCCTTATTTGAAACAGTGAAGTTGATAGAAATTGCTTTCACCGTGAGAACCATTGAGCATTTTCTCTGCTTTCGGATTTTGCCCAGAGGTGGAGTGGGATGAGGACACCCAGGAGCCCTTGTAGGGAACCTCCAGGGACACACAAGAGGAGGGGAACACACAGAGGCCTTCAGCACTTCTAGGCTTTGCAAGGACCGTCTGGCAGCAAGACAGGAGCAGGTGTCCTGTAGGGGACGACAGCAGAGACCCCACACCTCCCTCCACCCCTGTGTTCACCTTACAATCAGTTGCCCTCTGAGACCCAAAGGTTGCATTTGCTGCCATGGTCTGGCCCTTGCCTGCCCCTCCAGCCTCCTTCCCTACCTGTCTCTGCCCTGCCATGCCGTGTGGATGCTCTGGGTCTCTGCTAGATTGTGCTAGGCCCAGCGTGCCCCTTCTCCTCCCCCTTCTCACCTGATGAACTGATTTTTT
The DNA here is from genome assembly GCF_022355385.1 of Mustela nigripes. NCBI lineage: Eukaryota > Metazoa > Chordata > Mammalia > Carnivora > Mustelidae > Mustela > Mustela nigripes. Next base: position 22,792,846 of record NC_081566.1, read on the forward strand.
TTTTAATCAATTGGTTTAGGTGTCACTTCCTCCAGTTTTCCCTGACCCTCCCCATCTCCCAGGCTGGATTAGCTCCCTCTTCACAGGACATCTTGAGTCTGAGTGCATTATGTCCATGTCCCTACTAGACTTGGAGTTGCCTGGGTCAGTGTCTTACACGTTGGGCAGACAGTGGGTACCTAATAAATGTTACTGAAAAAGGTAAAGGTGGTCCCAGTACCCAAAGCCTTGGGTATGACCAGTACTGGCAACCCTTAGGTATGACCTTGGGCATGACCAAACCCTTGGGTATGACCAATACCCGTACTGCCAACCCTTGGCTATGATCATAACATTTGAGATATCATGAATGGGGGTGGGGGGCAGACCTCAAATCCATCTGTATCTCTCTCCCTCTCCACTGCCAAGCTCCAGGCTACCCTCAGCCTCCTGCCTGGCCCATTCAGTCCTTTCCCAACTGTCTGCCACTCAGCAGACAGACGACCTCCCTCACACATCAGTCCGTGTGTATCTCTTTCCTTCTTATAACAGCACAAATATTTGGATTACTACTACAACAGCACCGTTTACAAGGCCCTGATAACCCAGTCCCTACCCACTTCTCCAGTCTTGGCTTATACCACTTCTCCCTTTGGTCTCTAGGCCCCGGCCAACAAGCCTTCTTTCTGTTCTTCAAATAGCCAAGGCCCTTTGTGGGATCTTCTTGGGATCTTCTCTTGCCAGGAACGTTTAATCCATCATTCCTCATGGGACTGGCTCCTTCTCGTCCCACAAGCTTCTGCTTTACGGCTACTTCCCCCAGGAGGCCTGGCTTCAGAACTGCACCTAAAATAAGTCTCCTTTCATTCTCTAGGAGGGCACATGCTCATATTTTTTCCCAGAGCTTCTTTATACTTAGTAATTGCATTTTTATTTTTGTGATCAGTTGTTTGAGAATACTTTCTATTCTCTCTGTGGGGGAGGGGGTATTATGTCCCCAATGGGGACATTTGGCAAGGTCTGCACATGCATTGTCACCACTGGGGGAGGGCGCTGCTCACCAGCATCTAGTGTGTAGAAGCCATGGACCGCCGAAGCCCCAACCAGACATGGAACAGCCGCCCACGGCAAAGGACTGTCCACAGGGATCCGACTGACAGGCCCTGCTCAAGACTGCAGGTCCCCCGAAGCCTGGGGGGGACCCCGCCTCCCTCATCCACCATTTTATCTCCAGCACCCAGCTCAGTGCCTGACACACAATGAACCCCCACATAGAGCTGCATGGAAAAACAGGTGGTGAAGGAGAGTCATGAGAACGCCTGGTGGGGCACACGGGGACCAGTCGGAAGTGATGCCACCACAGCCCGGGGGCCGGCAAGAGGCAGTCCCTGCCGTGCCGGGCATGATCCCCTCAGTGCTGGACTGTGGGGGGAGTCTGGGTGTCCTAAGGGAGAGGCTGGAGCAGCCCCAGGTTGGGGGGATTCAAGGAACCCCAGGAAGCGGCCATTCGCAATATGACAAGAAAGCATATAAACACTGTGGCACCCTGCACCGCCCTCCCAAGTCACACCGCCTTAACGTCAGCCCTGGACGGAGGGATGGGTGTCCAGAAGGCCAGGGACCACTGGGCAGTGGCTTATGAGGTGAAGAGAGGAAAGGGGCAAGAAGGAACTGGTACTAGGGTCTCTGAAGACCCAGAATCTCTGTGCCTTTTACACTTACACTCACCGAGTGAGGGAAGGGGTGATGTGGAGGGGGTCTGAGCGGACGCACGGAGGGCACGGAGAGAAAGCAGAAGTGGGGGGGGGGCAGCATTGATGTGTTTCTTCTTCCTGTTGTTCGTCTCCTAAACCACTAAAATCCTGTTTCCAAGAAACTGCAGCTTTTTCTCCGCAATTACTGTGGGGAAATACCTTGATTTAGAGTCTAAAGAATCCAGAAGATGGAGTTAGCCTGTGTCCGCCAGTGAGGACGCATTTGGGGAAATGATCTGGTTGAGAAATCTCCGAAATCCCAGTAAGAATTCTCTCCCAGAGCAGATCGGCATGTTCTTGGAGCAAGGCTTTGTTCATAGAGACAGAAAGGGAACAAAAGGCTACAAGAAGACTTCTTGCAGCTCCCGCTATGACCTTTCGATTAACAAGGTATCAAGAATCCAGTAACAATAACAACACCCAGGAGCCTGTATCACCCGGGGCTCAGAGATGCCAACGGCAGGTTCCTGAGCTTCTCACTGGTTCCAACACCTTCTCAGTCCAAGGGGAGCTTCTGCCCAGCAGCGGAGCTAAACAGCTCTGTTCGCAGAGTCTGGAGGCTTGAGAGGATGCTGGCTTTTAGCACCCACATACTCCTGAGATACTCTCATCACCTGTAGGACTTGTGGATTTCATGCCACTGCCTCGATTCTGACATCCTCAAAAACCTTAGCTCCCTCCTCCAAATTCTCCCCCAAACAGCTGTCAACACAATCACCACTATTCTGTTGTCTGGGCTCAAAAACTTGAAGTCATGGATGCTAACACATCCATTCCCCTTAGGGATTGTTCCAAACCTTCCCCCTTCTTCTCATGGCCCCCACCGACTCCCATTCTTTTCACATAACCTTGTCTACATCATGGGGGGTACTGACGCCACCAAGGGCGAACCTTGGTCTTCCAGTCCCCATCCCTAACCTAACCCAAAGTCTTATCCAGGGTTATGCCAATGCTCGTCCTCGTCCTCTGTGCCTAAAAGCTGAAAACTTCCTCCCTCCTGGTCAGTCCATCCCCCTACCTGGGGTCCAGATCCTACCTCCCCTCTCTCCTTCCAGTCCAGGCTCCATTGAATATTCTCTCTGCCTCTACCTACCTCACTTCCCCTCTTGGAGGTATCACCTTGGCCCACAGACATGATCGAGTTTCTTCCACTCTGAACAACAACCCATTGTTTCTCCTCACACACCCCTCTCACTGTTATCCCAGCTGCCTCTTCTCTTTCCCAGCAAAGCTAGGAATAAAAGTCTACACTTGGTGCCTTCATACCCTCACAATAATCATCCAGATACTGGTGCATTTCTCTGCCCTTCACAGCAAAATTTCTCACATGTTTGTGTATACTTCCATTTCTATTTTCTCAGAACTTATTCATTGTGAATTCACTGAAATCTGGCTTCCAACTCCCACCCACTACTCAGAAATCACTTCTGACAAAAGTCTTCAATGACCTCCGTGTTGCCCCTCGCAAAGAGTCTACCACTGACTACCCACACCTCCTTGAAGCCTCAATCCCTTAACTCTTCTCCTCACCACCACTCATGCAACCCTGACTATTGCCTCATAGACTATCTCCTCTAGACCACTCCCCTCATAAACATGAGTCTTTCCCCAGGCCCCATCCTTGCTCCCCCATGCCTGTCCATGGTCAACTCCCAGAGCTATGTCACTAGGCTGAACTCTCCTGGGTTTCCAGCTTGCGCCACCAAATGGCTCCTAGACAACTACATCCTTAGCTCTCCCATTGTTAATTCGAATGGTCTCGAACAGATCTCATTATTTTATCTGCTCTTTGCCCACTTTTCCTCCAGCATTCCTCCTCCTAGTAAATGGTACCGCCATCCACCCAGTCCCCAAGCCCAGTAACCTGTGAGTCATTCAGTCTCCTCCCTCCAGCTCTCCCCTCAAATCCACTCAGCTACTAAATCTTATCCACTTCATCCCTTAAATGTTTCAAGGGTATATCCCTTCCCCATCCTTCTATTACCATTATCTCCATTTGCCTCATTAACTTTTTCCCCTTTGCTAAAACACTGACCCACTCAGTACACTCACATCAACAAAGGCAACTGAATTCTGCATCTATCTCCACCTAAATAAGGTTGCGAACTCACCATTCTCAAGTCTTCACCTCCTCTCCAAGTCTCTCCCCTGTTGTACTCCCTGCCTCTCAGAATGGCACCATGGCTCCCCAGGCCTCCTCCCCCCATTCAAAAATCTGAAGGTCATTTTGGATTCCTTACTCTCTCTTTCCATCCCTCTCAACTCTTGACCAGGCAGGGGCAATACACCTGTCTGTACCCAACCACCCACCCTTACTAAGCCAGACAAGGTCAGTATTGCTTACTGTTCTCAGTGTACTAGTCTGGCTTTTCTACTTAGACTATGAGATCTTTGAGGGCATGGACCAGGTCTGGTATTTTTTCAGATTCCTCCAATGTGCCCAGCATAGCACTGGGTACAGAGTTTGCCCAACAGAGAAGAGAGTCGGCGATGAATCCCGTCTGCCAAGAGAAGCCTGCTGTTGAAATATCAGCCCCCCAAGATGAATGGCGCTATTGGCCTGACTCCTTTGCCGCAGCAAGAGGACATGCCTGGGATCAGCGAGACCTCAGCAAAGAGGCTGGAAATGATTCTCTGAGACATCTGGGAGAGAGACTTCACCAAGGACAACATCACGGACTGTCGAGTCATCATGTGGACTCAGCCAATTTCTGAGGTTTTGAACCTGAGGGTCCCCATCTGTAGGCTATAGTGGTACTCAGTGACCCAAAGGCTTGGAATTACATCCCACCTGTTTTATGGTGGCCACCTCCCCTTGGAAATAAGCAACAATTCAGTCTTTTCAGGAGTCTAGTCTGTTTTCCAGAATTAGACTCTAGAGTGTTTCATTTCCTTTGAGGTCCATGATATTTTATTATTCTTTACCACATCCCTCTCCCCATCACTGCCTCTCCTTCACTCACTGAGGACTCTAGCAATTGTTTCCCTTTCATCTGAGGTTCTACCATCATCCTAGAAAGTTCTAATATACACAGATAGCCTCTCTTAACACCCCAGCCTCTATTTCCACGACTTCCACAATGCCAGTGGCTTTTAGTTTCATTTCACTCATCCACTAGCATGACCCCACCTTGGACCCATGTCACTGAAACTGCCGTTAGGTCAACCCTCACCTAGACCATGACCACTGCCTCCTGACCAATGAGTGTGCTGCTGTCCAGAATTCTACAGTGGCTTTACATCTACAAGTTCAAATCCAGGTCCTTAGGCCAGGACGCAGAACAGCAGCCTGCTGTCGGGTCTCACCTCATTCCTGCAACCTGGCATTTCCTGTTCTGACTTCGGACAAAATCCATTTTCCATTCCCCCAACCCCCACCGTCTCCTGACCCCCACTGGGCCTAACTGGGCCTCGAAGGCCCAGAAGACTTCCCTTCATGTCTGCAAGGATGGAACTTTCCCTTCTGGCCCACACAGATGTTAACCTTCACATTCTAGCTCAAACACCACCTCCTCTGGGAAGCCTTCCCTGCCTAGTCTGGGCACATCTAAGGGCTCTTTTTTCTGTGCTCTCCAACACGTGATGCTGTCTTTACAACTTTTGTCTGGTCAAATGACTATCACAAGGGCAGGAACCATTCCTATTCACTCTGTATCTCGGCCCCGGGTACAGGCCTGTTTCAAAGTTGCTTTCACTGGATGTTATAAAAGACATGAAGAAGTGACTTCAGTAGATGCCCTGTCCTCTGTAGATGAATGAGGTCAGAGGAGATTGGGCTCTTGAATTAATTGAACCTCTTCACTCTTCACCCTGGCCCAGTGCCCTGCCCATATGCTTGACTCCCCTAATAGAATCTGCCCTGGCTAAGCACCACGTACAAATAAATCCTTCAGCATGAAGTAGCAAAAAAGCTTCTGACTGCTTAGAGAAGAGACTGTGCTTCACAGATAGGAAGGGAGACAGGCGGCATATGGAGAGAGGTCTATCTGATTTTTAGGTACTAAATACCCAGGAGTATTGATGACTATTTCATACTACAATCAAGTCTGTGTTCAGCCCTGTACTAGCCGCTGATAGTAAGAAGAAAAGTTCAAACAGCAGCATACGTCTGCTGATCACCTTCTACGAGCCAGTCACCAGCCTGTGGAGTCGGCATCCTGGTGATCATTCCCATTTCACAGGTAAGAAAACAGGCTCGATGTCACATGGCTGATAAATGCTCCAACGGTATCACCTCTCACTAGTTTCTTCACCCTGTCCCTTCACTGTCCTCATCACCCTCATTTGAAAATAAACTTCTTCCTCCGTCCTGCCTCCCCACTAACCCCCCTCCTGCTCTGCATCAGACAGCAACGTTGTCACCTCCAACACCTCATACAAACTCACACCTATCCACATCCTACCCTCCTTCAGTCCAGTTGTCCAAAAGAATGACCCCTCTCCATCCTGAGGCCTATCCTTCCACCCTCACGTTTGAGGCTGTCTGTCCATGTTCTTAGAAACCTCACATTAGGGCGCCTGGGTGGCTCAGTGGGCTAAGCCTCTGCCTTCGGCTCAGGTCATGGTCCCAGGGTCCTGGGATCGAGCCCCGCATCGGGCTCTCTGCTCAGCAGGGGGCCTGCTTCCTCCTCTCTCTCTCTCTCTCTCTCTCTCTCTGCCTGCCTCTCTGCCAACTTATGATCTCTGTCTGTCAAATAAATAAATAAATAAAATCTTAAAGAAAAAAAAAAAGAAAGAAACCTCACATTATGACTTATCCTTCCTTGAACCTATTACATTTCCATTCGAATGGATCTTTCCCATTGACACGTAGAGGTGCTCAACTCTCTCCCATTCAAACAGAACAAAACCAGCCTGTCTCTTCAACGATCAGGGACAAACCTCTGGAAAGACTCACTTACGGGTTCTGGGTCCACTTGGTCCTCCAACAACTACAGTCTGGCTCTAGCCCATCAAATCCCATTGCTCTTGATTAAATCACCTGTGACCTCTGTTTCTGAAGCCGATGGAAGTTTACTGGTCCCCATTGTCATTGTCAGGGACTTCCCCGCAGCCCCTATGCTTCCTCTTCTCCTTATTCGGGAAACACTCTGCCCTTGGCTGTCATGACATTTCCCCCTCCTGGCTTTCCTTCTGTCTCTCTAGATCATCCTTCTCTGCTTACCTTCTAGGCTCATCCTAACTCAAAGTCAACGCCAGGCCTTCCCTTCCACACCCATCCTTCCTCCCTCGGCAGCCTCCTCGACGCCATGGTTTCCTTTACCCCTGGGTGTTGATGACTTACGGGAGCACATCTCCTGCCCAGACCTCTCCTTCTCCAAATTCCTGTCCCTATAGCCCCCTGGCTTCTCGACCTCTGCACTCTGATGGTTCAAAGGGTCCTCACGTACAACACAGTGGGATTGAACTTGGGATGTTTGACGGTTCCCGTCGCAGGAATCTACACCTCCATCCACCGCTACAAAGCTGGTCCCTAGGGCTCATCCCCAATATCTCCCTCTCACTTCGTACATTCAAACCATCACATTCTGTCCATCTGACCTTCTAAACCGCTCCAATCTATGTGCTTCTTCCTACCCCACAATAAATGTCCCAGCATGAAAAACCGTCTCCCGATAGGTCTCCCTGAATCTTCCCGTGGCCACCTCGAATCTACTCCCCACGCTCTACAGTCACAGTGATCTTAGGCATAGTGATCCTTCTGAAATGGGACATCTGGCTGTGTCACCCTCCTGCTTAAGTACTTCTGTGACTACCTGTCACTCTAGAATCAACATCAGAGTCCCTCCTGTGGCTGCTAAGACTCCCTCCTGCCTCTCCTGCTCAGCTCACGTGCTTCTCCCTCTCCTTCTCTGCACCCTAGTCCACTGGCCTTGGGCATCTCCAAATACCATGCCTGCTCTAGCCACGACCCTCTCCCATTCCTGGAATATCCTTTCTCAGTTCCCAAACTCCCTGCAGCAACTCTGCTCCTACTCAGTCTCCAGGTCCCGGCTGAACCATTGTTTTCTGAGGGTGATTTCCCAGGTCCTCCCCGAGGGGGCCGGACCTCCTGTCAAACACTCTTATCATGTCCTGGGCCTCTACTTTTATAAGTGTCATTTTACATTTACTCGTGACAGATTTGTTTCCCCAAATGACTTCAAGTTCCATGAAGGCTGGGGCTTTGACTGCTCTGGTTTTCCCCCCTCCACCTTGTATCCCCCGTGACATTCAATAAATACTTGCTTGACATCATGAAGACATGACCCAGCTTCTGGCCTCATTACTCTTCTGAAATTGCCCTTGCTAAAGTCATCAACAACCTTCAAACTGCCAGAACTGTACGACTGTGGATCCCTGGTGTTCTACCAGCTGGACCATGGGTTTCCAGCACTAAAATAGAACCTTGGCAGTCTTTCCCCAATTCATAGGGAAAAAAAAAAAAAAAAAAAATGAACTGACAGACTATCCTCAATTTAAATCTTTTGTTTCATAAAGTTTTCTTTCTCAACACTTGGTGTCTGCTAGTCTATGTCTGTGGGCAAATGTAGCAGGAGATGCTCTCTGATATAGCTCAAAATTTTATATTCAGCCCTTTCAAAATTTTATGGTATTCTCCAGAAAGCATAACGATTCCCATGGGTTTCACAACATGAACAAGTGTTTGAGACCCACTGGCCAAATCCAAAGAAACATTTTTAGCCCTCTGTGCTCTCGATCTGTATCTGTTTATCAGGTTGTATAACTCTTGTATCTGTTCTGTTTCTCAGGCTGCTTATTCATTTTAGCAACCAGCATTTACTGAGCACATACTATGTTTTCCCACCGTCCTTCATTGCTATTCTTACTGTGGCATTTATCAGCTTCTGTGATCTCTCCCACGTACTGCAAACTCCTGGAGGCTGCAGGGACATGCTTTCTCTTTTGTCTCTCTCTCCCACTCTCTCTGTCTCTCTCTCTCTCCCCCCAGCTAGGCCAGCACATGGCTCAGGCACAAGCATCATCTTTGTTGCACGTAGGAATAAATGAACGAGTGAATCCAGGGGTGAATGAACAGCTGAACAAAATGGTGGGGTACAGCTTGAATCCCCATTCGTGAGGCTCAGCTGTTTCTCCACGGGGAAGCTCATTGTCATGCAGCGGTCACATACAACAGAAATGTCAATTTTACACAGGTAAGCTACCATCTGCTGTTACTGTAACAAGTAAAATGAATCTGATGTAAACTTAATATAGTTTTATAGTCTTGAGCTTGTGGAAGTCACTTCTATTATTTATCCATCACCAAGCCCTGTTGATTTTACCACCTAAATAAATAAATAAATATCACAGTGATTGCCTATCTTCTGGAGATATAATCAGTTTTACTCTAAGTATCTGAAAATACTATGTATTTTGTCTGCAGCAGAATTTGAGTAAATATTGGCATTACTGATATTAATGTATCTTTAAACGCCCCACAGCCTATCAAAACCCATTCTCTTGGCTTCTTCTGCCCCTTCTCCTGAGGTTGTCTATCAAAATTTAATTAACCTTCAAGGCCCAGCTCAAAAATCACCTCCTTCAGAAAGACTTCAGTAGTCTTCTGGAATTACAGGGCCAGCCCCAGGTTCACTTGAGCTCTACTGCATGTGACTGTAAGTCATTTGTGGCTCTACTTAGCCCTTCTTTCTTTAGTCTGCAGGGTACAGCTGCTGATGTAAATGGTCCTCTCCCACACTGCTCTGTGGGCAGCTCGAGCCCAGGGACCACGACTTGCTCATCTTTCTGTCTTCCCAGTGCCTTGAACAATACTCATATTCCGAACTGAAATATGTTAGACTACCATTTTGCTATGCTACACAAACACCATTTTAGTGTGTCATAAGGTGACTTTTTTCCCTAAATAGTTGGGGCATCTGGCTTTTGCCCCAACCCCCCGGCTGTGGCAAGGTTCTAGCAGCCCTACCTGAGAGCCCCATCCAGCTTCCTGCTCTCACCCCCATGAGCCATAGCAGAACATAGAAGAAACAGCTGTCCTTGCTCTAGAATTCATTTGGGGAAAAATTCAAGCTGTTACCTTTTGAAGTGGAATGGGAGTCAGAGGTGAGCCCTAGCCAGTGAGCTGTGTGGGAGGAGAAATGTTTGCAGTGAGCCAGGCCCGTGGCTCTCAGACTTGTTTTGTCAAACAGCAGGCAGGCTCCCAGCACAGACCTGGGCCTCGGGGGCCACCCTGCCCACCTTCTTCCGGAGGTCCCTTGGGGTGGGACAGACACAGGGCCTTCCGAGCATCTCGATGCCACTAACATCTGGAGCAAAGCAGAGACAACCCCTCCTTTTCCCCCTCTTCCATCCCCACAGGAGATCACGCTCACGGTCCACAGGGCCCAGCCCTAACGCACACGCCACAGAGACAGGTGCAGGAAAGATGGAAATTCAACATAAGAAAACTGACTGCTTTGTCCCTGAACTGTGCCTTGTACAAACCTCTCCAGACTGCAAACATTCCAGCTCACCCATCAAAGTGTGTAACGTTCAGCCACATGCTGTTAGAACCCAAAGTGAGTCTCCGAGCACCTGTGATGCTCCTGTGCCCCTGCTTCAGGTCACCGTGCCGAGAAGGAAAGTCATCGGGGGAAGAGCAGAAAGGTGCTGCTTGATGGCAGAGAGCCTGGGCTCCCCCACATACGTGATCACGATATTAAATGAGATGATGTAGGCAGAGTGCTTAGCAGAATAGCTGGAACTTAGCTCTTAAGGAAGGCTTCCCCCCTAACTGTGCTGGAAAGCCTGCCCTCATGCCCTTCATGCACCTAGAAGCTTCCAGAATGGGTGAGGATCATCAGAAGGGAAATCCTGGGGAAAGGGAGTGCTGAGCTGGCCGTCTGTGCTGATGGGAGTTTCCCGAGGGGGCGTTCCAGAACACACTGATGGATGCCTCCACAGCTGTGTCAATAACCCTCCTTCCTCCTCCGGGACAATCTGGCCCTAGACACCAGAGCAATTTTCAAAACTTTTCTTTCAAGCGTATCTCTCCTCCTCTCCTTTCAGAAGCCCAATTGTAACACCAGAAATAGACCTACTGACCTTGCTGATGGGCAGCCACATGCTGCCCAGGGGCTAGCAGTGTCTCCTGGATAAGGGAATTCTCTGCCTCCTCTCTCATAACATAGACATTAGCGTGTTAGAAACCCTCTATGCATATTTTCCACCTAGCCATATATCTTAGAAATCATTCCCTGTCAATTATGAAGAAACTTCCTAAGTCCTTTTTTTTTCCTTTTTTTAAATAATAGGACAGTATTCAACTACCCGGAGGTACCATGAGATTTAAAAAAAAAAAAAAAAAAAAAAAGTCCCTCTCAGACGAGCACGTAAATTGTTCTTTCAAATGATGCTATACTGTGCGTCTGTCTTTGTGACTGGAGCCAATACAAGGGCAAGCTCAATTCCTAAAAATGGAGTCACTGGGTCTGACGGTGGGCACTTCTAATTTTGGGAGATGTTTCTAAAACACTCTCCAAAGAAGTTGTACCCATTTTCTCTTCCAACAGTAACACAGGAAAGGGACTGTTTCTCCAGGATTTCATCAGCAGTTTATAAACCTTTTGGATGCTCATTGAAAGTAAATTGCAGTTTACACTTTATCTATTAAAGAATCAATCTTCTGTGTACAGTTAAACCCCTGAGTCCTCGAGGGAATGAAGAGCACGTAGTTTTTGTTGTTTTGTTGTTTTTTTGTTTTTTGTTTTGTTTTGTTTTGTTTTACCAGGCCAGCACTTTCCCTAAAGCCCAACAGGATCCCAGCATCTCTTGGTGTATGTTCACCACGGCTCCAGATTTTCAGCTTCCACACCCGACTCTGTACTTAACAGGAGACCAGCATCATGGAAGGAAAAGGGCCTTCGGAACTGGGAGACCCGACTTCACGCAGCAGCTCTGCCACTGACTGGCTTGATGCTCTTCGCAAATAATTTAACTTCTCCCCAACTCAGTCTCCTCTGCATGAAATACAGAGATAATCATATTGATTTTTCAAAGCCTTGTGTCTGGCACAGAGAAGGGACTTAATAAGTAGCAGCAGTTTTCATTAGTGTTAATGATCATCAGGCTGGATTCGAGACCTCAGGGCACTTTTCACAATTGACAAGACCTGGAATGGCCCAGCCAGGGCCGTTCTGTTAAGAAGCCACCCAGACGACTCCCAAGTTCTGCTCCGATCCATCCCAGCCTCCTTCCAGAGTTGCCGGGAGAGGCCACTACAATCCCACCCCGGGCCTCTGGGTGAGGGTGGGCGTTTCCTGGGCCCCGGTGGCTCTGTTGTTGCCAGAGCTTGTCTGCACGCAGCCCCACAAATCTCTGGGCCAAGAGGAGCTCATTTCCAATTACAGACCCATCTGCTGGAGACAAAACAGAGATCCTTGAGCAAAGAAGGAGGGACTTGCTCCCATCAGCCCTGGAGCCCATTCAGCTTTTCCTCAGCAATTTTTGATAAGGGCACTAAAGGCAAATTTCTAGTTCTGGCAAGAATGCCAAGGATGCCCACCACTGGGGTTTCTGTGTGTGTGACACAGACATCCTGCCCCCAGCAGCCTTTTCAGAAGCTTTTCTCATTCACACTTGGTCTTCTCTCATTTTATCCCCCAGGTGGCAGAAATTCTAGCCATGATCCTCATGAGGGGAGAACTTTGAGGAGGGGGCTGCGATCCCCCACCACTGGTCCACCCTGGGTGTCCACTCCACCACCCCCCACCTCCATCTCTACATGCTGGTTTAGATCCTCGCGGGCACTGCAGCTGGAACCACTGGAGAGAGGTCTGAGAAATTACCGTCGCTCTCCGAGAATATACCTCTACTCTTTCTTCCCTTTCATCGGCCTCTGTCAGTTTAAAGGAAAGGGGCGGGAGCTGCATACAGTCCCGAGTACTTCAGGAATACAGAAAGGAATCTGCCTCCCCCGCCCCCACCTCGCCCCCAGGAAGACTCCAGATCCCAGCGAATCTCAGGCAAAGTGCTCTTGCCAGACCTGAAGTCTCCCCCCGCCCCCCGCTCCCTTCCCGTTTGTCTCTCACGCGGTATAAAACGTGGGTCCGGCTCCGCCACTGGAGGACCCGACACAGGACACAGAGATACGACTGCGTAGACGTCAACCCCTGCCAGTTACGCTGGCCCCCCAGCCTTGCGGGTGAGAACCCCCAGCTCCATCCGGGTCCTCCGGCCAGGCCACGAGTGTGGCCCCGGGCTGAATGAGGGTCGGGGGGTGGGCAGACTGGAAAGAACCGGAGAAAGTGCCTCCGCTGACTGCGGGGGGAGAGCGGCTGCCTGACCCCACCCTCCACTCTCCGCCTCAAACTTGCTAGAAAGAGCAAACTTTCAGGGCCCCACAATTCCACCCGGAAAAAAGGGATGCCCAAGTGTGACAGAAAAGCACGGGTGGTGTATGTAACCCAGGGACAGATCTCCACTCCTGCGCTCCCCGGTCGCCTTAGGCAGCGCAGAGACCGGAGGAAGCCACCCCGGCAGGAGGTCTCCCGGGCGCCGCTCCGGGCACTCTCCCCGGGCCACCCAGCCAGACGGGTGATGGGGACGCGAGCACTGCCTTCAGCTCTTGCCCTGCTTCTATTTGGGCCAAACCCTCCTCCCGGCCGCTGAGCGAAGCTTCGATGTGGCCCGGCGCCCCCAGCGAAGCCCTCGGCGCACCGCCCGGGGGAGAGCGGTGCGCGACGCCGCCTCCGGCCTCGGGAGCGAGCGGACCCCGGCCCGGGTGAGAGTCCGGTTTCTCCGTCCCTCAGGCAGACTTCGGCCCCGGTTGCCTTGGAAATGGCGACCCTGAGCCGCAAACGCACCTCCGCCCTCCTTCCGTGGTCAAACTTCAGCAAAATCTCCAGCAAACCGCACCCAGGTTGCAAGGCCGGCGCAGAGGCGCCCGCGCGCTCCGAGGTACCCGGACACACGGACCGACGGCGGTGGCGCTGCCCGCCCGCCCGGCTCCCACCCGCCGCGGTGCTCAGCCCCGGCCCCGCTCACTCACGCGCGCCGGACGGTCCCGCCGAGTGTGCAGCGTAGCGAGCCGGGGCCGCCGCATGCTCCCGGGAGGTCGTGGGCGCCCGGGCGCAGCAGCCGCGTCCGAGTGCGCACCGGCCGGGGGAAGGCGCTCGCGGAGCAGGAGCGGGCGGCAGCGGCGCAGGCGGGGACAGGAGCCCCGCAAGTCCGGCCCGGAGGCGGAGACAGCGCGCCCAGCGACCTGGCCACGAGGCGGGAGACGTCCACCCCCACCCCCTAGAAGCACGCGGCTGCAGATGTGGAGCCGGAGAGCCGAGCGCCGAACCAGACCCGGCACTGCCCGGTCACGGTCAAGATAGGGGCGTGCGGGGAAGGCGGCCCCGGGGCTCGCTGCCGCCGGTACTAAGGCGCCATCGGAAGTACGCCCGGCCTGGCACTTCCCCGCGCCAAGCCCGGCACCCCGCGGGATCCTCGGCCCGCCCCCCTCCGCTCCCTCCCTCCTTTTCTTCCTTCCGGGAACCTCGGCTCCAAGAGCGCCCTAACCCGTTACCACGGCGCTTCGCTCCGGCGGCCGCTCCTGGGTTCGGCTGGCACCGGGTCTGCGCGCGTCTTTCCGAGCGCCCGGGCCTGGGGCTGCCGGCGGGAGGCTCCTCTGCCTTCCCCGGCGCTCCGAGCACTGGCCCCGCACTGAGCCGGGAACCTCATCGCCCCTCCAGGTGGCCGGGGCTGGGGGCAGGTACCGAGCAACCTGATTGGCGCTGGCCGGAGTCCTGGGAGAATCCCCCACCCGAGAGGCCGCTTGCACCAAGGCGAAGGGAAGGGACAAAACGGCGCAGGCTGGTGCCTTCCAACGAGTCCCTTAGCTCCGCTGTCTTTTTGCCCAAGAAATGTGAGCTCAGGAGTCGGCGCCCTAATGATGAAGTCCCAGAACCTAAGTCAGGTTCGGTGGGGTGAGGAGGTTCGGAGCCCGACGACTAAAAAAGAATTCTTAAGACATCTTTGGTGCAAAATGGTGGTTTATTAAAGCACGGGGACAGGACCCGTGGGCAGGAAGAGCTGCTGCTGCCCCGGGTTGTGAGGGGTGGTTGGTTATATACACAGGAGTTGGGTAGGTGAGGACAAAGGGGTGTTCAGAAGGGCTATTGGGGCAAAGAATACTATCAGGATACTGAAGGCTTAGTTGCTATCAAGTAAAGACAATTGGAAGTCTGGTGGAATGTTACATTCTTACTATCAAGCATCCTTGTTAATGAGATTTAGGTTTAGAAGAAATTTAACTTTATTTACTTTTCCTTCTACCTCCGCCTCCTTCCGTTTTTCATGGAGGGGAGGGTGACATTAGGGCTATTGATAAGGTAACTTCGTTGTTGTAAATATCAAGGACATTTGCAAACCAAGGGAGACTCCTACCTTGCAGAGCTGTGATCTCTGCAAGTTAACTATTTATCGTTTTATGGCAGTCGGGGGTGCCTGAGGAATGCTACACATATGGAGGGGAGCGGATGAAGGGGGAATGCAAGGCGCCAGCTCTTGCTTTGTCCTCAGCCAGCCTCCTGCTCCCTCATCACTAAGAACTTCGCGAGCCACCACTCAAGTCTAGCACGGAAAGTCCTGCAAGAATGATAGTTTTAAGGACCACGGAGTGTCGCTGTCCCCTGGACTTTGCCTGGAGAGCCTCCCGAAAGGCTCCTCTGTTTCCCCATTTCTGGCCAGCGCTGGTCCCTGGAAGTCCAGTCACACCTGGATGTCCCCGCGGTGGAGGGACACCGCGTCCTTGTAGCGGGGCAGGGAGGGAGTAAATGCAAATTGGAATTATGATGGCGAGATCTAGCAGGAAGAGGCATGAAAGGAGACGCAATGTCGTCCTCTTCCCCCAACACGAGGAGAAATGTTAACAGTGCTCTAGATTTCTTCTCTGAAATCACCATCCTGTAATGTTTTCAAGCTCTACAAGTTGCTTATGTGCTGTACCCCCCCGCCCCAAACCGTAAATTCTGACATCAGTCTGCTTGGAGAACATGGCGGGGCGAAATGGAAGGAAACGGTCACTTTTTCGCATCTCCAAAGCATCTCATTATGGAACCTTTGCCTGTTCCTATGTGTTCATCCCCCCCCCCTTCCCCCCTTCCCCCGACCCTACTCATCAGGCTTGGACTAAAGATAGGGGAAGAGGGAGGGAAGGAGGGAGAGGGTCACCAACGTTAATGCTCAAGGTGGGGGGGGGGGTGCTGTTCTTATCAAATATGTTTTCCTCTTCATACTCTGGACAGTCTGGAGAATTCAGAGCAAACATGAGCATTTTATCAGTTTCTGGAGAGAAGGAAAAACACTGGTCCCTCAGTCCAGGTCCACCTTGTAAAGGAGAGGAGTAAGAAATTTAGCAACCTTTATTATTCAACTTGGAGCAATCTTTATTATTCCTGAAGCACTCTAAAAATATATGCGTCTATCCAAGGGCAAGCTACACACCCAGTGGGTCCAGCAGGCTTCCTGTTGTTTCCAACACTCCATGTTTTTCCTCTTTCTCTTTACAGGTTTCAAGTTTGATCTCGGATCATCATGCGCTGCCTTTTCTCACACAGTCAAACCTCACACCTACATACTTTCCTTGTCTCAATTCTTCTCAAAGGCAAAGCTGCAATATAAAGAGATGTGTTATTTTCTTAGGTACAATTACACAGAGAGAGGAAGAAGCTGGGTGCAGCCTGAGCCACCATCATAAATCAAACCTGTGTACTCAGCCAGGTCACTGACATCACCCCTACCACTGGCCCCATTCCTCTTCCTAAACCCTTCCCTTCCCCCTAAAGCAACAGCCTTCCTGACTTCACGGTAGTTACCTCATGTATGTCTACCCAAACACGGTTGTGTTTGCTTATTTTTGTACTTTATGTAAATGATATGAGTGTGAATTATTTTTTTTAAGATTTTATTTATTTGACAGAGAGATCACAAGGAGGCAGAGAGGTAGGCAGAGGTGGGGGGGAAGCAGGATCACAGCTGAGCAGAGAGCCCAATGTGGGGTTTGATCACAGGACCCTGAAATCATGACCTGAGCTGAAGGCAGAGGTTTTAACCCACTGAGCCACCCAGGCACCCCTAGAGCATAAATTCTTTGTGTATCTGGCCTCTTCTTTCATTTGGTTATGTTTGTGAGGTCATCCATTTTTGTTATATATTGTTCTCGTTGGAGCTATCACAAATAACACTGCTAGCCGCATTCTTGTACGCATCTCCTGGTGTGCAGAAGCAAACTTCTCTTTAAAGTATACACCTTGCAGTGGAATTGCTGGGCCACAGTCTATGCCCATATTTAACTTCATTAGATAAAGCCAAGTTGTTTACCAAAGTGGTCATAAAATTCACACTTCCACTAAATATGTATTTTGCAGTCACTCTATATATTTGCCCAGATATCTTGTTAGAGTTCTTAATTTTTGTCAATCTGGTGGCTATGTAATGATATCAAACCTGTGATCTTCATTTCACATCCCTAATTACCAATAAGATGGTGTGCATTTTTATGTACTTAGAGCCTATTTGAAATTTCTGTTTTGTGAAGTGCCTGTATAAATCTTTACCCATTTTTCTACTGAGTCATCAGATTTTTTTTCTTTTTGATCCATAAAGGTTCTTTGTATATTCTAGCTATATAGAATGTCACTTTGTCACTTATAGATTGCAAGTATCTTCTCCCCTTCATTAATCTTCATCTTTTGATCAGGAATAATTTTTTAAAGGGGGATTTTCATTGTGAGATCACTGTAAATTCAGAAGTAATTTTAAGAAATTATGCAAGGGTCCTCGGTACCCTCGCCCAGTTCCCCGCATTGCTACGGTCTTGCAAAACTATATCACACGCAGGAGATTGACATTTCCAGAGTCAGAACATTTCTATCAGCACAAGAATCCCTCAGGTTTCCTTTTAATAGCCACACCTACTTCCCACTCCCCACCCCTAATCCCTAGAAACCACTGGTCTGTTTACCATTTCTAAAACTGTGATTTCAAGAATAGTAAGTAAATGAAATAATATGGTATGTACGCTTTTTTTTCTCCCCCACTCAGCATAATTCTTTGGGGGTTGATCCAGGTTTATTAATTGGAAGGTAGGAAGGTACCAAGACTTGTTTAACCATTCATTCACTCACTGAAAGACATCTGGGTTTGTTTGGTTTTTTTCCAGTTTTGAGCAGTTATAAATCAATCCACTATAAATATTTGTGTGTAGGTTTTGGTATGAACGTAAGTTTTCATGTCTCTGGGGTGAATGTCCAGAAGTGCAGTTGCTGTACTGTGTGGTAGTTGCACATTCCCTTTATAAAAGAGATGGCCAGCCTGTTTTCCAGAGTGCCTTTTTGGACTCACACTGGCAATATATGAGGTACCCAGTTTTTCCACATCCTTGCATTTGGTGTTGTCACTGTTTTTAAAAATTTAATCCATCTTCATAAATGTATAGTGATAATTTCACTCTGGTTGTAATTTCCATTCCCCTAATGACAAATAATGTTGAACATCTTTTCATGTACTTATTTGGCATCTGTATTTCCAAATAAGTGCTCTCTTTGGGGAAATGTCTGTTTATGCCTTTTGGACATTTTCTTTTACTTTTTTTTTTTAAGATTTTGTTTATTCATTTGACAGACAGAGATCACAAGTGGGCAGAGAGGCAGGCAGAGAGAGAGGAGGAAGCAGACTCCCTGCAGATCAGAGAGCCCGATGTGGGGCTCGATCCCAGGACCCTGAGATCATGACCTGAGCTGAAGGCAGAGGCTTAACGCACTGAGCCACCTTTTGGACATTTTTAATTAGATTGTTTGTTCTTTTACTCCTGAGTTTTGATAATTCTTTACATATTTTAGATACTAGTTATTGGATTTTGTTCTTGTTTTATTTTGTTTTTTTGTTTTTATTTAGAGCGAAAGTGTGACGAACAGGAGGAGGGACAGAGGGATAGGGAGAATCCTAAGCAGGGTCCACACTCAGCCCAGAGCCTGAGGCCGGGCTCCAGGAGGCGCTCGATTTCACAACCCTGAGATCATAACCTGAACCAAAATCAAGTGTCTGATGCTTAACGAACTGAGCCACCTAGGCACCTGGAGATCCTTTTTTTTTTTTAAGATTTTATTTATTTCTTTGATAGAGAGATCACAAGTAGGCAGAGAGGCAGGCACAGAGAGGGGGGAAATCAGGCTCCCTGCTGAGCAGAGAGCCCGATGCAGGACTCGATCCCAGGACCCTGGGATCATGATCTGAGTTGAAGGCAGAGGCTTAACCTACTGAGCCACCCAGGCACCCCGATCCTAGTCTTTTTGCAGATACATGGTTTGTAAATATTTTCTCCCATTCTGTAGATTGTCTTTTATCCTCTTTACATAGATTTTGCAGAGGACTTTGTAAATTTTGATAAGGTCCAGTTTTTCAGTTTTTCTTACTATGGGTCATGGAATTTCTGTCAAGTCTAAGAACTCTCTGCTTAGCCCTACATCCCAAAGATTTTCTCCCATTTTTTTTCTCTTCCAAGTTTTACCTTTAAGTCTGTGACCTGAGTTAATTTTTATATAAGATGTGAGATTTTGGTTGAGATTTTTTTCTTGCCTCAGTATGTCCAATTGCTTTAACACCATTTGTTTAAAAACTCTGTCTTCCATTGACTTACCTTTACACCTTTGTCAAGAACTTGTTAGCATACTTGTGTGAGTCTGTTTCTGGATTCTCTTTTCTGTTCTGCTGATCTATTTCCTCCACTCAATACCAGGTTGAAACTGAGCAGACTGATTTGGCCCATGTTATTCTTCCTATTCACAATTGTTTTAGGTCAGGATGACGGGGTGACTCAGTCATTAAGCATCTGCCTTCGGCTCAGGTCATGATCTCAGGGTCCTGGGAATAAGCCCCTCATCGGGCTCTCTGCTCAGCAGGGAGCCTGCTTCTTCCTCTCCCTCTGCCCACTACTCTCCCTGCTTGTGCTCTGTCAAATAAATAAATAAAAATATTTAAAAATAAATAAAAAATTTAAAATATTGTTTTAGGCCTTCTAGTTCCTCTGCCTTTCCACTTATACTTTAGAATAATCTTCTCTATATCTACAAGAGCCTTGCCAGCATTTTGATATTATGGAGAAATATTGAGCCTTTCATCATTAAATATAAATTAGCTGTAGATATCACATTCACAATTTTTCCTTCTAACTGTAGGTATCAAGTTGAGAAAATTTTCTTCTATTCCTTTTTTTTTTAAAGATTTATTTATTTATTTATTTGACAGAGATCACAAGTAGGCAGAGAGGCAGGCAGAGAGAGAGAGGAGGAAGCAGGCTCCCTGCTGAGCAGAGAGCCTGATGCGGGACTCGATCCTAGGACCCTCAGATCATGACCTGAGCCGAAGGCAGTGGCCTAACCCACCGAGCCACCCAGGCGCCCTTCCTAGTTTTTTTTAAATTTGCATTTTTTCTGTGCAAATTTACTCCCGGGCCATAAGTTTTTGTTTCTTCAGTTTCTTCTGGGATATCTTTTTCTTCTGTGCAACCTCCTCTTCTGGTTTGGGAACAATCTGCTCTTTTTCAGTAAGGATCATCTCAATGTGGCAGGGAGAGCTCATGTATGGGTTAATGCAACCATGAGCCCTGTAAGTCCTACGCCACATCTTGGGGGCTTTGTTCACCTGAATGTGCTCAATGGCCAGAGAATCGACATCTAAACCCTTAAGTTCAGCATTACTCTCTGCGTTTTTAAGCATGTGCAATAAAAATTCAGCACTATTCTTGGGCCACCGACCTTGTGTCCAGCCCCACTGTTTGGCCTGGGCACACCTACCAACTCCACCATTGTAGCGACGGAAGGTCACACACTGCTTCTGCAAGTGATGTCTTTCAGATACTTGGTGGCTTTTCAGATATGCATACCCTTAATGGCCTGGGCAGTTTCACGTGTGTTCTTAAAGTGAACACGGAGATTTGAACCTCTTGACTTGCATGATTTCGTAGGGTTTTTCGGGTTAAGCAAATAGCGAACCATTTTCAGAGGTCACCCCAGGCCGCTGAGAGGAAGAGCTTCTATTCCTATTTTTGTGAAAATGTTTGTGATAAATGGGTGTGGAATTTTGTTGAGTGCTTTTACATTAGGTTATAGAAGCATGTGATTTTTCTATTTTAGCCTGTTAATATGGTGGATGTGTCCATTGCTTTTTGAAAATTAAACCAGCCTTGCTTCCCTGGAATAAAACCTTCTTGGTCATGGTATATAATTCTTTTTATGTATTGCTAAATTCTATTTGCTAACATTTTGTTGAGCATTTCTTGCATCTGTATTCACAAGAGATATTGGTCAGTGGTTTTCTTTATTTGTACTATCTTTGTCTGGTTTTGGTATCAGAGTAATACTAGGTTCATTAAATATATTGGAAAGTGTTCCCTCCTTTACTATTTTCTGGAAGAGATTAGGTAGATTTGATGTTAAGGCTCATTTAAATGTTTGGTAGACTTGTCTGGTGAATCTTTCTGGGCCTGGGCCTTTTAGAAAACTTGAAATTATAAGTTTGATTTTCTTAACAGTTATAGGGTGATTCAAATTGTCTATTTCAGACTGGGTGAGAGGTGGTACTTTGTATTTTGTAAAGAACTGACATTTCCTCTAAGTTGTCACATTTAGGTGTGTAGACGGGCTTATTGTATTCCCTTTTTCTTCCTTTGACATCTGCAGTGTCATGTTCCTGGAACATTGGTCCACCCTCCTTTTTGTCTTTTTGCCAGTCTTGCCAAAGGTTCATTAATTTTATCAATATTTTCAAAGAAACAGTGTATTTTCAATTTTATTGACTTCTTCTTGTCTTAATTATATCCTTTCTTCTTGTTTTAGGTTTATTTTACTCCTTTTCCCTTAGATTCTTGAGGTGGAAGCTTAGATTATTGATTAAAGACTTTCTTTTCGGGGCATGGGGCTGGCTCTTGTGACTCTTGAGATCCCAGGGTCATGAGTTGAAGCCCCACTATAAAAAAATTTAAAAAGAGCTTACTTTAAAAAATTAAAAAAGAAATTAAAGTCTCCAACATTTGCTGTTAAATTGTCTATTTTTTCCCTTCGATTCCATCAGTTTTTGCTTCATGTATTTTTGAGCTATAATGACATTTTTCACATATGAACATGTAAGCAAAACTTCAGAATTTTCACCACTAAGTATGATGAGCCCCTGAGATGACCATGGTGTAAAGAAACCCAGGATGAGTGGCAAAAGAGCATCACTTTGGCCACACCCTACACGTTGGAAGTGAGTTACCAAATCTAGCCCACATTCAAGTACAAGTACTCCTCCACCCCCATTCACGCTACCCTCCAGTAGAAGTCCTTTAGACTCCCAACCCGAGGCAGGAGGTTGTTTCCTAGCATCCATAACTTGGGTGAAACATAAGTTCCAGTATTTGATTACCAAATGCCCCCCAGTGGCCCCAAATGTAAGGCTCATCAGTGTGAATTTCTATCTTCTCTTGAGGCTTAGAGCTAGTAATTCCTTATGACCTTGTTGGCTCTTTGATGCTTTTAAGATGATTTTAAACATTGTCTCAAAACTCTTAGTTATCTAAAAGGTTTTTTTAAAGATTTTATTCATTTATTTGACAGAGAGAGATCACAAGTAGGCAGAGAGGCAGGCAGAGAGAGGGGGAAAGCAGGCTCCCTGCTGAGCAGAGAGCTGAGCAGAGAGCCTGGCTTGATCCCAGGACCCTGAGATCATGACCTGAGCTGAAGGCAGAGGCTTAACCCACTGAGCCACCCAGGCGCCCCTAAAAGTTTTGATAAACAGCTTACTCTGCCCTTGTCAGAAGTTGAAGTGCTTCAGCTGCATATGTGAATGTGTTGTTTTAATCTGGAAGGACTTCTATTGGGTGAAAATACTGACTTTTTGGTAAACATCAATAAGACTATATCAAAGAAAAAATTATCCACGGCAATCAGGAATTACTGAGCTCCTCTCGTCTGCCCCTGTAGCCTGGCTGATGCGTGAGATTCCCTAACCTCTTTACAGCTACTTTCAAGACTGCCATGGTCAGCCTCTTCCCTTAGGAGGATACAAATATGACTCACTAAAACAATGTGCTGAAGAACACTATAAACATAGCCAAGTACTTTCTCATCATTGAATTAAAATAACGGGTTACAGCAAAGTGGGAATTAAGAAAGTGTCTGTGGCTATATGGGGACAGAGTACCAATGCCCATACCCTAAATGTTCCACCAAACCCAGAGAGCTGTGGGGCATCTGTATTTACATAGAAAGCAAAGTTGACATCCAATTTCCATGTCAACATGGGCCTCCAGAAGACATTTAAGGGTGAATCAGTTCTTAACTAGAAATTCACAAAAGAGCTATAAGATAATTCAGTAAATGAACAGATAGCAATTTCATATTCATATTTGTATCCTCTCTCTATAACTGGTTCCTGCAACTTCTGTAAAATATTAAACTATAGGAGGGCCATTTAAAGAAATGGAATTAGTTGGCCTTTGGTCTATTTTTAGTCAGCTAAAACATAGGCAAGATACTAGCTTATTTATCTTTTCCAACACAATTATACATTTAGCAATTAATTCACATTAGTCCATTTCGCACATGAGATAGAGTATATAAGTGACTTACTCAAGTTATACAAAAGATCCCAATAGACCTAGGAGCTCATCATTGACACTAAGTCTCTCTTTGCCATCAAAAATGTAATATTGGGGGGCACCTGGGTGGCTCAGTGGGTTAAAGCCTCTGCCTTCAGCTCAAGTCATGATCTCAGGGTCCTGGGATCGAGACCCACATTGGGCTCTCTGCTCAGCAGGGAGCCTGCTTCCCTCACCCACCCCCCCACCTGCCTCTCTGCCTACTTGTGGTCTCTGTCTGTCAAATTAAAAAAAAAAAAATGTAATATTGGTCTTCGTCCTGATCTTAGTGGAACTTAGAGCTTTTCCCGTTGAGTATGATGTTAGTTTTGAGCTTGTCCTATATGGCCTTTCTTATGTTGAGGTACATTTCTTCTATAACTAATTTGTTAAGAGTTTCTATCATGAGAGGATGCTGATTTTGCCAAGTGATTTCTATTAAAATGATCACATGATTTTTGTCTCATTTTGTTAACATGATATTTGTATTTATTGCCTTGTGTCTGTTGAACCATCCTTACATCCAAAAGACCAATCCAACTTAATCATGGTGTATGGTGCCTTTAATGTGCTGTTGAATTCTGCTTCTAGTATTTTGTTGATGATTTCTTCAAAGAAATCAGGGATATTGGCGTGTAGTTTTCTTTTTTTTTTGTAATGTCCTTATCTGGCTTTGGTATCAGAATAATGCTGATCTCAGGAAGAAGACAAGGACGCCCATTCTCCCCCCCTTCTATTCAGCACAGTCCTAGAAGTCCCAGCCAGAGCAATTAGACTACAGAAGGAGATAAAGGCATCCAAATTGGAAAGGAAGAAGTAAAACTGTTTCCATTTACAGATGACATGATATTATACAGAAAAATCTAAAGATTCCATCAGAAAATTGATGGAACTAATAAATTTAGTAAAGTAGCAAGATAAAAAATGAACATGCAAAAATCAGTTGCATTTCTATATACCAACAACAAACCATTAGAAAGAGAAGTCAAGAAAACAGTCCCAGGTACAATAGCATCAAAAACAAACATACAAAAAAGTACTTAGAATTAAATTTAAGAAGGAGGCAAAAGATCTGTATGATGAAATCTACAAGACACTGAAGAAAGAAATTGAAGAAATTACAAACAAATGGAAAGGTAGCCCATGTTTACTGATTGGAAGAATTAATATTGTTAAAATGTCTACACTACCCAAAGTGATCTACAGATTCAATGCAATCTCTATAAAAATTCCAATGGCATTTTCTACAGGAATAGAAAAAAATATTAAATTCCAAAATTCATATGGAACCACAAAAAAACCCAAACAGCTAAAGCAATCTGGAAAAAGAACAAGCCTGGAAGTATCACACAAACTGTAATAACTAAAACAGTATGGTATTGACATAAAAAAAGACCTAGACCAGAATAACAAATTTTAGAGCCCAGAGATAAACCCATGCATATATAATCTTTGAAAGGACTCCAAGAACATGCAATAGGGGATAGAACAGTCTCTTTAATAAATGGTGTTGGGAAAACTGTAAATCCACATGCAAAAGTGTAACACTGAACCCCGATCTTACAAAACTAACCAGAAATGATTAAAAACTAAAAGATAAAGCTTGAAATGGTGAAACTTCTAGAAAAAAACAGGGGGAAAGCTTCCTAACACTGGTCTTGGCAATAATTTATTGGATATGTCACCAAAAGCACAAACAAAAAAAGCAAAATAAAAGTGGAACTAAATGAAATTAAAGTTTCTGCACTGCCAGGGAAACCAAGATCAAAATGAAAAGGCAGCTTACGGAATGGCAGAATATATTTACAACCTTGTATTTGATATGGGGTTAATATCCAAAATACCTAAGGAACTTACAGAACTCAATAGCAAAAAACAAACAAAACAAAACAAAATTCCATTAAAAATGGGCAAAAGACTTGAATAAACACTTTTCCAAAGAAGACCATAGAAATGGATAACAGGTACATGAAAAGGTGCTCAGCATCACCTGTCATCAGGGAAATGGAAACAAAACCACATTGAGGTATCATCTCATACCTATTAGGATGGTTTTTATCAAAAATATAGGAAATAACAAGTGTTGGTGAAAATGTGGAGCAAAGGGAACACTTGTGCGCTATTGGTGGGAATGTAAATTGGTGCAGCTGCTCTGGAAAACAGAATGAAGGTTCTGCAAAAAATTAAGGATAGAACTACCATACAATGACCAATCCCACTTCTGAGTATGTATCCAAAGGAAAGAAAATCATTATGTCACAAGTTTCTGCAGTGCCGTGTTTACAGCAGTCTTACTCACAATATCCAAGATATGGAGACAACCTAAGTGTCTGTCAACAGGTGAGTGGATAAAGGAGATGTAATGTATGTCGTATATTTAATGTATGAATACTATTCAGCCATGAGAAAGGAAATCCCGCCGTTTAAAAAAAAAAAGAAAAAATGGATGGGCCTTGAGAACACTATGTTAAGTGAAATAAGCCAGACAAAGAAAGACAAATACTGCATGATACCACTTACAGTGAAATCTAAAAAAGCTGAACTCAGAAAGAGAGTAGAATGGTGGTTGCGAGCGGCTGAGGAGCAGGAGAGAAGGGGAGATGCTGGTCAACGTGTACAAGTCTTTAGTTATAAGAATAAGTTTGGAGGAATCCAAAAAACAGCACGGTCACTCTGATGAATAATGCTGTATTGGATACTTGAAATTTGCTAAGAAAGTAGACCTTTGGGACGCCTGGGTGGCTCAGTTGGTTAAGCAGCTGCCTTCGGCTCAGGTTCCTGGGATCGAGTCCTGCATCGGGCTCCTTGCTCAGCAGGGAGCCTGCTTCTCCCTCTGCCTCTGCCTGACATTCTGTCTGCCTGTGCTTGCTCTCTCCCCCTCTCTCTCTCTGATAAATAAAAAAAAAGAAGACCTTCAATATTCTCACTTCACGTGTGTGCGCGTGCGCGCGCGTGCACACACACACACACACACACACACACACAGGTAACTCTGTGAGATGAGGGCTATATTTATTAACCTGATTGTGGCAATCATTTCACAAGACATATTAAACCATCACCTTGTACATATAAAAATACATGAGTGTGGATTTGTCATTTATACCTCAGTGCATCTGGAAAGAAAAACACATAAAGGACAGCAACTTCACAACAACAAAAAAAGGATGTGCCCCCCTAGAGACTTTATATAGCATATCTGTAAGCAGGTAGAAGGGCACAAGGGAAGAGATGGTGTTCTAACAACAGGCAAACCATGTGAAGACACAGGGAATCGTGATGGCTGTTCTAGACACCGCCGTGGGGACAGTGCTCAGTCTTGCCGTAGCCGCCCACGTCCAGAGCATTGTTTGTTTGGCCCAAGGTGGGCAACACTCGTCCGTCAATGTTTTCTTTTTATACCAGAAGGTAGAGTTTAAAATCGACCATATAAATTCACTGCCGTCTCCTGCTTCTTATCTGGTAGAGGCGGCTGCCCTTGTTCCTCCAGAAGGTTGGCACTGCTCTCCCACTGCTATCACCGCCGTCCAGGAAAGAACCCTCAGTCCCTGGACTTGGGTCAGAACTGCTCTCCAAGGCTCTCACATCCCAGGTGATCTGCTCATTGTCATCTGGACATTTACAGCTACTTCCATCCTTCCTTCGCTACTTCCCATCCAAGATTTTCATGGCATATTACCTCCCAAGAGGTAACCTCCCCTCTCTTAACAGGCCATTCTGTCTGCCCGTGTTTCAAGCCTCCCACGCTACATCGATTTGTCCACTGACTCTACACACAATATTGGGAAGAGTTTTGCTAAACTTAATGAAGCACAACTAACCATTTCAAAAAATGAGTGTGTTGGATTTGTATCACGAAAACGAACTGTAGGTACTAAAAAGAACCATACGACTTGTTTTGCAAATTCATTGTAATGCCAAATTCCATAAAAAAATACATCAAAATTTCTTTTTTTTTTACATTTTTTATTTTTTATAAACATATAATATACTTTTATCCCTTGAGGTACAGGTCTGTGAATCGCCAGGTTTACACACTTCACAGCACTCACGATAGCACATACCCTCCCCAATGTCCATAACCCCACCCTCCTTCTCCCAATTCCTCTCCCCCCAGCAACCCTTAGTTTGTTTTGTGAGATTAAGAGTCACTTATGGTTTTGTCTCCCTCCCAATCCCATCTTGTTTCAAAATTTCTAATTAAATAACAAAGACATTAAAATTCCAAATTCAATACCCAATTCGGCAAACAAACTTCTTCATAAACTTGGAGCTTTCCTCAAAGAGGCGGCATTTACTGAAATAATTAACTGTGGGGACAACACAGGGTTAAACACAGAATCTATCCATTTGTTTTCCCTACCAACAATGATTTGAGTTTTATTTTCAATCTGTTTTTTTCATAGAATTTTCAAGAGTTGCTGAAAGCAAATCCTTTTTTTACACTGCTTTACACTAAAGGCGTGCGCACACACACACACACGCACACACACACTGGTTTCAGATCCGGTGTAATAACTTGCAGAGCTGGGCGCTTATTATTTTCTGCCTGATGACCACAAAAGTGTTCATTTCAGCTTGAGAAACAAACACCTTCCCCTCCCCTCATAGATTCTTCTTGGGATACTGGTTTCTACTTTCTATCAAATGCAAAGAGAATGTTACCTCCCCAGAAACTTGCTGCCTGGCCCCTAAGGCAAGAGTCCAAATACTGCTCGGATCCACCAAAGCCACATCAGAGGCCAAAGGTGAAGGCTGGCTGTGTAGCCCATCTGTCACCTGGTGACCCCCAGGACCCTTTGGAATGACTTCTACCACTTCAGTGGGTGTGGATATGCTATCCTCCTCCAGCATGTGTTTCCCAGAAAGAGGCAATCTCTTTTCACAGGAATGCAAAGGTTTTGGAGGCTTAGCCTTGTCTCCTATTGTGCTATTTGCAAAGGGCTTTTCCAATGCTTGCACGTGGGGGAATCAATGCCCTCCTCCAACCCTTGCCCCATAGGGAATGAAAGGAGACTGGGCTGTGGGGACAGGGAGTGAGGGCTCTTTGCAGCACCCAACTTGTCTCTCATCTTAGCTACTGACCTCAAACACTGAGCTCCTCCCAGTCAGGGCTGACGGGAGGCCAGGCCCCAAAGGTGGGAGGCTGATGTTCAAATCGGCTAATGGAGCTTGACAGCAGCCGGATTAAAAGCCCAAATGCAGCATCCTGAAAGCAGTGCAGGACAGCGTCTGCATCCTCTCCCCACCCATTTCCCCTGCTCTTGGCTCTTTTACTTTTCTTCTTCTTTTTTTTTTTTAATGTTTTAGAGAGCTGAACCATAAGATAAATCTTTGCAGAGAAACAGAGGCTTAAGAAAAACATCACGCTGATGAAAGGGCTTCAGTGAGTGGAAAAAGAGGACGGACATAGACTTTGTGGTGAGATTTCTAGGGGCCGGGAGCTAAGCTTGTCTTGCAGAACCGATTCCTTAGAGGAAGCAGGGAGATCAGAGAGCGAAGGATGTCATGACCGACGTGGCGATGCTGTGCTGCTAGGGAGGCCCATTTGTAAAACCAGGCTGGCTTGGAAAGCGACTTCTGACTTTGTCAGCGTAGGTGACAACTGTGACGAGCAAGAAAGAGCCTCCGCAAACTGGCTCAGTCTCACCAGTGTTCTCAGCACACAACCTGTGCTTTAGCACCGAGTTGTTGCCTCCCCCGGCTGCTGCAAATCTAAGATCCCTGTGGGTCAATGCATTGAAACTATGTCGATACAAGGCGACGGCTGAGTGCGGTCCCAAATACGTGGTGTTCCACAACGAATGTACACCGCACGATCTCAGGAAAGGAGACTGTTCTAGAGCGCGCACCGGGGACGGCATGAAGAAGCAACAGTTCCAAGAGGAGTGGCTTCAGGATGCTGCCTTTCAGCTGACGGGTGGAGAAACAGAAGGGTCTGGTCTGACGCTGTCACCTTGAAGATGAGAAGGAATGTTCTTCTCCTCCCAGAACAAAAGCTACTCAGCTGGGTACAAAATAGATGCATTTATTGAAAATCTGGGATTTGCTGGTTCTTTAACAGGACTGACCTTTGGCATGTGGGCCCGCGTTTGGGAACCAGTTTGGATCTAGTGCTTGGAACAGGAGCTGGTGCCTTGAGGGACAGGATCCCAGTGACTCTGGGAGGAGCCCTGTCAGCCCTCTTTCCCCTCTGCTAGTGTAGTTTGTGTTGATTGTAAGCTACCCAGATTGCTTTGCCTTTTTATCCCTGTGGCTAATCTTTGGCCATACAAGTGTTCATAAATGGTGACAACTGGGGACATGTCTGTTTGGCAGACAGCAAACAAAAGACCAAAAGCAAACCAACCACAAACACGCCAATGCCACCTCTTCCAAACGGTCCCAGGAAAATATGGAAATACCAGAAAACCTGTCTTGAGCCCACAAATTCTCTGGGTGCTCTCACATCCGCGCTACGATCCAGGTGGTCGTGAGACAGAGCCACAAACAGAAGGAGAAGGATCATTTACCGGCTGAAATCTGGTGTTTTCCAGCTCCTCCAAAGCCCTCTTCCAGGCTGAAAGAGACAGTCATGGCCCCTCATCCTGCCAGCACCAAGTGCACCCTGATGGGTCACTTGAAACACAAAGCCTCTCCATTTACAATTGCTGGAAATGTGTCTTCTATCCAGAGAGTATGTAACTGTGGATAATCCTCTGAGTGACTGTGCATTTCTCAGGACTAATATAAGACAATCACAGATTGAAAACATTTTTAGGAGAAAAAGGACTCTGAACAGACAGCAGAGACTAGGGGTAAGAAATACGCTCAGAATAGGGATGTGCTTGGGCGCCTGGGTGGCTCAGTGGGCTAAAGCCTCTGCCTTCGGCTCAGGTCATGATCCCAGGATCCTGGGATCAAGTCCCACATCGGGCTCCGTGCTCAGCAGGGAGCCTGCTTCCTCCTCCTCCTCCTCTCTCTCTCTCTCTGCGTGCCTCTCTGCCTACTTGTGATCTCTGTCAAATAAATAAATGAAATCTTTAAAAAAAATAAAAATAAAATCACAATGATTTAAAAAAAAAAAAAAAAAAAAAAAAAAAAAAAAAAGAATAGGGATGTGCTTGTTCTGTACCAGGCACTGGGCTCAGCGCAGTTTACGCTCTGCTTGATTTAACCCATGCAACAATATTCCAGCCACTGTCCCATTTTCTGTCCCCTCACAGCAAGCCTCTCGAGTGAGCTGACATTGTCCCCACTGTCTCACTTCCCATTCAGTCTTTCACCCACTGTCAAGGTCACCAACCATCCTCCCATGGGAAGACCATCACTATATCCTACTCCATACTTCACCTTTTGGCAACAATTGACAGAGCTGACCATACTCACCTGGAGAGCCTCAAAAGCTGGTTCTTCTTCGGTTATTTTATTTTTCTTATGGGATTTTTCAGTACCCAAAGCTGCTTTGTGTCTCTCCACACTAGAATGTAGCCCAGTAAGGACAGAGATTCTGTTTCATTCACTGCTCTATCCTCAGGATCTAGAACAGCGCTCGGTGCCATTGGCCCTCGGATAAAAAAGGTATTAAGGGAAATGGATTGGGGAGGGGGAGACTTTTTCTATAGATCCTTTAAATTCTTTTAAGTTTTGTACAATGTGTATGTTATTGGCTACAAAAATAATCATCACACAAAATTTCCCAAACACTGGAATTTACAGTAGGGGAAGTTGAAGAAATTGCAGAAGTCATTCATTCTTCTCCCCTACCTTTTTACAGGGTCCCACCAAACTGCACTACATATTGTTTTAGAGGACGAGGAGTGGAGACAGATGGAAAGTAATTTTTGTAGGTCCTTGATAGTCCATCTTGGTTTTCTTACTATCTCACACTCAAATCCAGATGCGTTAGCAGCTGCTTGACTGACACCGTCAATAGCCATGTGAGGATCTGTGAAAACATTATCCTTGGGAAGACTTGGCATTTTTTCATCCACCTTACAGGCCTGGGAAAGCATGCGGTGGGATTCCTTGATGTTGACTGTCCTTGGAAGCTGGGAGCCAGCTCAGGTTTTATTATACCTGGCCCTGGTTTCTGGCCACAGATGTCAACTTCTCATCCATAATTAAGCAGCTGATAACTTTGCAGGGAAGAAAGGTGATTCGTGAGCCCAAGATAGATTCAAGATGGTACATGCCCTTCTCTTTGCCAAAATGTCAGACATGGCCTCTGTAGGTCTGGACTAAATGGTAAGCGTCATCACTGAAGTAATGGAATCATAAATCACAGAAACAGATTGAGGGACTCCGCAGGGTTTGTGTCACAAGTCATTCTTCTTTTTCGGGGACCCACTGTGTTTGGGACAACCCTAGAGGATTCGTGTTCGGCCATTTGCCAAGACAGATTGTGAACAACAGAATTACATACATAAAGCCATTCGGCAATGAAGGAGATTTCCCATCTTCACTAGAATATATATTTACTTTTAGATTAACCAATACTAATCCTTATCTAAATGCTTTTTATTCCAAAAAGGCCCCCAATATTATTATAAAAACCACTATTCCAAATTCCAAAGCTATTCTAGGGGAAAGCTATATTCCTAAAGATTTAGGGTCTCAGACATAAGTTGATATAAAGGAGGCAATATAAATTACATTTATTGAGCACCTCCTACATGCCTGACATAGTTAAGATGTTGGCCTGAATTCAAGAAAAGAAGTATCAGTGAGAAAGATACTATGTAGATATTCCTCATGAAACAGGAGTAGTAGACCGCAATTGCTCTTAGACTGTAGACCAGAAACCTTGGTATAGAACCCAGATGACTTCCAATGAGAAGCATCTGGATTTCCTAATTCTGAGTTCTAATGCTGTCCTCTAATAACTGGGCAGTCATCAACATCTAAACCAGGAACATCTAAAATCCTAGTTTCGATCTTATCCATACTTTAGGGACAAGGTGGTATGGGCATGGAAACACTCAAGATTTACTAGAGGCCCCACTAAAGCAGAAAACTCCCAAGTGGGCCAGCTGTCAGTATCTTCTGAAAGTTCCATACGTGATTCTTACGTCTACTTGAGACCGATCACTGTCCAGCATATTGTCGTAAGATTCCTCTGGAGTCTGTGAAGCCAACCTCTCCTTGCTTGAACAGACACAGGCTTTGCTCCCTCTGAAAAGACTGTTTTTTATTAGCATTTTCTTTACTGAGATTTAATTCATATGCTATAAAATTCACCCCCTTAATATGTACAATTCAGTGGTTTTTAGTTTATTTTTTAAATTGTGAAACCATTGTCATTACCTAATCCAGAATATTTCCATCACCCCAAAAGGAAACACTATGCCCATTAGCATTTGCTCCTGGTTTCTCCTTCCCCCCTAACCACTGGCAGTCACTAATCTACTTTCTGTATCCATGAATTTGTCTATTCTAGAAATTTCATATAAATGGCATCACACAGTATGTAGCCTTTTGTGCCTGGCTTCTTTTGCTTAGCATGTTTTCGAGGCTCATCTATGTTGTAAGATGTGTCACTACTCCATGCATCACTGTAGCTGTGTAATATTCCACTTTACAGACAGACCACGTTTTATTTATTCACTCCTCAGTTGTCATGAGTCACTGGGTTGCTTCTACTTTACTGGCTACTGTGAATCATACTTCTATGAACATTCACATCCAAGTCATGTCCATAATTTTTATTCCTCTTAAGTAGCTAGGAGGTAAATTTTTAGGTCACAGGGTAATCATGTGTGTAGCCAGACTGTTTTACAAAACAGCTGCATCATTTCATATTTTCACCAGAAATATAGGATTTTTCCTATATTTATTGTATTTATTATATATTTATTTTTTATATATATTTATTATATATTAATTATATATATTATATGGAAATATCCAATTTCTCCGCACTTTTACCAACACTTGCTATTATCTGTTCTTTTTATTAGAGCCAATGTCGTGAGAGTGAAGTGTTATATTGCGACCCTGCTTTGCATTTCCCTGATTGTTAATGATGTTTAGCACTTTTTATTGTGCTTATTGGCCATTTGTTTATCTTCTTAGAAGCAATATCTGTTAAGATCTTTGCCCATCTTAACTGGGCTATTTGTCTTTTTATTATTGAGTTGTGAGAGATTCTTAAATATTTTAGGTGCAAGTCCCTTATCATATATACATCTATAAACACTTCCTCTCATCCTTTGGACTGTCTTTCCTGATATATTTTTTGAGGAACAAAAATTAATTTGTTGAAACCCAATTGATTTTTTCTTCTGTTGCTTTTGTTTTTGGTGTCATATCCTAGGAATCATTGCTAAATCCAAGATCACTGAGATTTATGCCTATATTTTAACAGTTTTATAGTTTCAGCTCTTAAATTAGGTCTTTGATGCACTTTGAGTTAATTTTATATATGATGCAAGGTAGGGCCCAACTTCATTCTTTTTCATGTGGCTTATCCATTTGTCTCAGCACCATTTGTTGAAAAGATGATCCTTTCTCCATGTAGCATCTTGGTACCCTTGTCAAAAATCAACTGACCACAGATGTATGGGTGTATTTCTTGACTATAAATTCTGTTCTCTAGTCTGTTGACTTACATGGCTATCCTTGTGTTAAGTACCATGCAGTTTTTACTACTGTAGCTTTATAGTAAGTTTTGAAATCTGAAAGTGTGAATCCTTCAATTTCCCCCCCTCCCCCAGATTGTTTTGGCCATTCTAAATCCCTTGTATTTACATATGAATTTTAGAATCAGCCTATCAATATCTAAAAAAAAAAAAAAAAAAAAAAAAAAAAAAACACTTTATCCTTTGATAAGAATTGCATTGATCAATTTAGAAATATTGATGTCCAACAATATTAAGTCCTCCAATCCATCAACATGGACTGTCTTTTTATTTATTTAGGTCTTCTTTAATTTTTTCAGCAACATTTTGTAGTTTTTAGTGTATAGATCCTGGACTTTGTTCCTAAGTATTTTATTCTTTTTGATTATTTTGATTTACTCTTTTTGATGCTATTATAAATGGAATTATCTTCTTTATCCTTTTTAATTATTATGTTGCAATAGCTAACATATAATACATTATTAGTTTTTGATGTAGTGTCACAGGTTCATTAGTTGCATGTAACATGCAGAACTCATCACAACATGTGTCCTCCTTAATACCCATCACTCAGCTCCCCCCCCGCCACCCCCCCCTATAACCCTCAGTTTGTTTCCTGGAATTATCTTCTTAATTTCATTTTAAGATTATTTATTGCTAGTATTTAGAAATACAACTGATTCTTCATATGGATCTTGTAACCTGAAACCTTCTGAATTTCTCAGCTCTAATGGATTATGTATGTACATATTAGGATTTTCATTTATACAAGGCCATGTTATTTACAAACAGAGATAGATTTTCTTCCTCTTTTCCAAGTTGAATGCCTTTTCTTTCTTTTAGTTGTTGGATGCCTTGACTTGAACCTCAGATATAATGCTGAATAGAAGAGGCACGAGTGCACATCTGTGTCTTGTTCCTGATCTCATGGAAAAAGCTTTCAGTCCTTAACCATTAAGTACAACATTATCAGTGGGTTTTTCATGTGGGCCCTTTATCAACTGAGAAAGTTCTTTTCTATTTCTAGTTCATTGAGTGTTTCAATAGTAAAAGAGTGTTGCATTTTGTCAAATGTTTTTCTCAATCTATTGAGATGATCATGTATATATAAGACTTTATATATTATTGAGTTATTATCTTAATGGTTGCCATAGGGATTACAATTAGCAACTTAAACAATTTACTTCAGACTAATACCAACTTTCAAGTTGATTTCAAATTCATTTCAATAGTGTGATGGTTAATTTTATGTATCAACTTGACTAGGGCACATGTGCCCAGATACTTGGTCAAACATTATTCTTGGTGATTCTGCAAGGACTTTTTGATGAGATTAACATTGTTAAGTTGATAGATTAAATAAAGCAGACTGTCCGCCATCCTCCCCAATTCCTCCCTACCCACCTCCCAGCCTCATTCAATCAGCTGAAGACATGAATAGAAAAGAAGTGACCTTCCCCCAAATAACAGAGAATTCCTTCTGCCTGACTGCCTCAAACTGCCTCAAACATCATCTCTTTCTTGTTTTCAGACTGAAGCCAAAATGTTGGTTCTTCTCGGGTCTTGAGCCTACTAGCCTTTAGACATGAACTGGACCACTGGCTCTTCTCCTGGTTCTCCATCTTGTTGACTTACTCCAGATTTGGGGATTTGTTAGACTCCATAATCACAGAGGTCAAGTCTTTAAAATAAATATATATATATATATATATCCTGTTTCTCTGTAGAACCCTAATACAAACAGTATACAAAAACTCTGCTCCCATGTATTTCCATTCCCCTTTGTATTACAGTATTCATATAAATTACATATTTATACATTTTGTGTCCATCAACACAAATTTAAAATTACTACTTTACAGATTCATCTTTTAAATAAGGTAGAAGAAAAACAGTCACCAAAATGTGTATTTTTACCATCTTCCATATTCATCTATGTAGTCACCATTACCAGTACCCTTTATTTCTTCATGTGGATTTGAGTTCCTGTCTAATTTGTTTTTGTGTTAGCCTGAAGGATTCATTATATTATTTCTTGCAGAACAAGTTGGCTAGTAACAAGTTCTCTGTTTTTATTTATTTTGAAACATCATAATTTCTCGCTCATTCTTGAATATATTTGCTGGATATAGAATTCTTGGTTGGCAATCTTTTTCTTTCAGTGCTGTGAATATGTCATACCACCACCTTCTGGCATCAATAGTTTCTTTTTTCTTTTTCTTTTTTTTTTTTTTAAAGGCTTTATGTATTTGAGAGAAAGAGAAGGAAAGCACAGGAAATGGGGAGAGAGAAGCAGACTCCCCGCTTTGGAGTTTTGAAAGAACTCCAATTCTGTTGTACCCCTCCTGTGATACTGCCACCCTGCTGGTTTTCACTATGTATGGGCTGTTGGTTTTAAGAGTACTATGATGCTAGGGAAATGGCGATGGAAAGAGGGGCAAGTAAATGCCACAAAGCTTGCTCCTCATACCAAGTTTTTCTTGAATAATCATTCTCTGAATTGTTGTAAGCCAGAGTTTTGAAAAAGCTAATTAACAATTTTGCCAGTGTTTTCATTGCTTTTATGAAAAAAAAGTATGGGTTTTTTTCTCAGATGGGTTTAGGTCCTGGGCTAAGAAAACTTATCTGCCTTTCCACTGTATGTCAAAGAAAATATCAAATTTAGCAAAAAAAATCTCTTTTTCTGATAAGCTCTTTGAACTGTCTCTGTTTCAAAAAGAGGTCATCTGATCCTCTCTACCCCACGCCCTTCTTTAGGCCTTCATTGCTTCTATGTGAATAACAAATATTGCAAAAATCTCTTAATCAGTGACCCTGTTTCCTATCTTTTGTCTTTCAGTCTATGCATTTTTTAAGAAAAGGAGCTTTGATTAGTTCTAAGTGATTCACTGGAATTGTGAAAATGGAAACTTCTGTTTCCAAAAAACTGGAAGAGAGATAACTATAGTTCAATTCTTCTTGGGGTGCCTGGGTGGCTCAGTCAGTTGGGTGTCTGCCTTCGACCCAGGTCATGATCCCAGGGTTCTGAGATGGAGCCCTGCATTGGACTCTTTGCTCAGTGGGGAGCCTATTTCGCTCTGTCTGCTGCTCTCCCTGCCTGTGCTCTCTTTCTTTCTCTCTCTGTCAAACAAATAAATAAAATCTTAAAAAAAAAAAAAAAGACGAATTCTTCTCAGGGCATTCTTCCTAGAAATGTGGGGAAAGTTCTATGAACTTTCAGTGCTTAAATACACATACAGTATTAGATACAGCTGGAGAGGTCGAATGTCAATGGATATTGATTCAAGACACATAGATAAAATTATTGCTTAGGATTTTGTTGTTGTCTCTTTGATTTCATATAATTATATGTGGAGACAAGACACGGAGAAGAGTTACTTTTTCTGATAAGCTCTTTGAACTGTCTCTGTTTCACAAAGAGGTCATCTGATCCTCTCTCCCCCCACACCTTCCTTTAGGCCTTCATTACTTCTACATGAATAATGGATATTGCAAAAATCTCTTAATCAATGACCCTGTTTCCTATCTCTCATCTCTCAGTCTATGCTTCAAATTTGCTGTCAAAGTGATGTTTATAAAGGGCTTTGAAATCCTTCAATTCATAAAAAAGAATGAAATCTTGCCATTTGCAATGATGTGGATGGAGCTAGAAAGTATTGTGCTAAGCGAAAGAAGGTAATCAGAGAAAAAGAGATACCACATGATCTCACTCATATGTGGAATTTAAGAAACAAAACAAATGATCCTGGGGGAAAAAGAGAGACAAACCAAGAAACAGACTCTTAACAATAGAGAACAAACTGATGGTTACTAGAGAGGAGTTGGTGGGTGAGAGGATAAAGGAGGGCACTTGGAAGCATAAGATCTAAGAAGGACCTCTTTGGTCCTAGACACTTAGAATGTCACTTTCTTTATCCATTCATTGACTCTTGATAAGGCAGGCAATCCATAAAGGGCTGTATAAACCATCATAGCCATGGGTGCACCTTTTGATTTGGTTTTGTCGCATTCCCCTGCTACATAGCCAAGTTTTCTGGGAATTTTTATAGGAAGAAGGATGGGGCTGGGGATAATGTTATAAGTGGATCCTGTAACTGTGGAAATTTTATCAGCCTTGAAAATAAAAGTAACAGGGGCACCTGGGTGGCTCAGTGGATTGGGCCACTGCCTTCGGCTCAGGTCATGGTCTCAGGGTCCTGGGATCGAGTCCCGCATCAGGCTCTCTGCTCAGTGGGGAGCCTGCTTCCCTCTCTCTCTCTCTCTCTCTGCCTGCCTCTCCATCTGCTTGTGATTTCTCTCTGTCAAATAAATTTAAAAAAAAAAATCTTTAAAATAAAAGTAACAGCACTGGACCCTCAGGCCTGAACATTCCAGATCATTACCAACAGTCTGCTGGGCCCACCCTGAGCATTTTGTTCTTGTGACATGATCTACCAAACCGACTGAAAACAATATTCTTGATTTGGTGCTCAAAGTGTAATTTTTTTTTCCCAGTAAAATGATCTCACTTTTTTAAAACTTTTTTTTTTTTGCAATTCAATTATTTCCAGAATCCCACTGCCCCAGGTAATAGGAATAATAAATGTACAGTGTCAAAACAAGTTTAAAATATTTCCTCATAGAACATTATTGCCAAGGAATAGAAAAGCATTATATTAAGCCAAAGATGAACACTGATGGAAAAACCTTCAGGTTGTTGAAGCAAGTGCTCAGAGAGCAGAGATTCTATCCCTTTTTTATATACATCACAAGGAAGAAAAGCAGGGGCGGGGGAGATTAAGTCAGGGGCATAGATTTGACTGTAAGACACTAAGAGTTACTAAGAGCAATGGGTAAGTTTGAATGGAACAGCAAGATCCTGACTGTAAGAGGCACCCCCAGGGTCAGGGAAGGGGGGCAAGCTAGGGCCCCAGCTGCACTGGGACAGGGCAGGGCATCCCATGGCCAGTTGTGGAGCTCAGTGGACAAAGAGGGGGAAGAGTTGGACATGAAAATGAGAGAATGGCCATTCCCAGTGTCGCCCAGCTGTGCCTTACAAGATCTGCCCGTCGAGGCTCCCCTCCACACCCCTGCCACACCCCTGGGCTATCCTGAGTTCTAGCTAGCATCTGGTCTTTTTTTTTTTTTTTCCCCCAAGAAAGAAAGAAGGAACAAGTTCTTGCTACTGGCATATAGTTGACCCACGGCCTGCTTTTTGTTGCTGTTTTTTCTTCCCCCTGAATGCCTGGTCAGTTGCACTAGGAAGCTATCTTCTTTTAGTAAAGGATGAGCTCTTTTAATAAATTTAATACCATGGAAACAGGAAGTTACACAGCCTGTGTCAAACAGGCCCATCATAAATTTTCATTGAATTAGAAAATGACAGCCCTCTCATCTAGGGACAGAGAGAGGCAGCAGTTCCGGCTAGAATGCAGGGGGAAGAGAGAAGAGAAAACCATTCTCCCCCCAAGAGATTTCTTTCTCCATCTTTCTAATGTGTTTTAGCCATGTGACCATGACACTTCTGTAAACTGCCCCAGATTTTTCTAGTAAGCAACGGCATATTAAGATGGTCATTTCTCTATCCAATAATTCAGGAACAGAAGAGTGCAGAAATCGGGTGGGTTGAAAACGTATATAAAGCCACTGAGTAAACATCATTATCCCCATTGTTATGACTTTTGCTCCTGGGATGTGGTGGAGGGCAGTGATTTTCAGCAGCCAATCTGCTTGTCCGTGCCCCGTCTTCCGTCTCCCGCAGCACCTTCCTGTTGGCGTCATTGGAGACTGACGCCAACAGGCTTCCTGTGTGCGTTGTAATTGATCTGTGCGGACTACCGCGCGAGGTCACCGAGAGGGTAGAGCAGACGTACTTCTCACTGCTCCGGCTTCCTAGCTGCTTGGTTTTTCTCTTGGGGGTTACCAACGGAAGAAAACAAAAACAAAAACCAGGGGAAGATGATAGGATATGAGCGGGACCAGGAAAGCTATGGTGCTTTCTTTGGAAAGGGGGCAAATGTGGCCCATCAGGCCCCATTCTCTTTCCTTTGATCAGACAGGCAGGAACCTCACTGTAAGGTCCTTCTAAGTAGGAGTTATCTTGTTTATCCTTGGATTCTTGGAGTTTTGCATAAGTCCTGGCATACAGAAAAGAAACAAGTTTGAAAAAAGAGAAAAGAAAGAAAAAGAAAAGAAGCAAGTTTTTTGTTGAATAGAGGGTAATGCAGAGGCTCCTGGGGCAAGATAATTGCCCAGGCAGAGAGGTGTGGACAGACCTGTGCCCTGACTCAGGATGTCCCAGGACAAAAAGACTTGCAGCTGGAATGAATGTGCATTCCCTACCTCGGCCAATAATCTCTCCAGCCTCTATACTCTCAGGTTCTTCAAATACTTGTCCTAAGGCAAATTGAAACAGAGATATAATGCAAGGGAAAGGAACACAGGCTTTTGAGATCATTCCATTATTCAACAAATATTTATCATGTACCCATGTTCTCTTGTTTTAGCCTTGCGGGATATGATAATGAACAAAGCAGACAAAGTTACCTGCCTTGTGGGGAGTTACATGATGGTTGACAAACACAGCACAGAATAAAAACGTATGTCCTGTGTTAGAAGTTGGGTGCTATGGGGAAAAAAAGAGAGCAGGTCAAGTGGCGGGGGCGGGGCACGATCAGGAGCATGGGGATTAAGTAGTAATTTTCAAAATGATCTCTTTGAGAAGATGCAGATACTGGAAGGAGAACAGCCAAAGTCAAAGGTGGGAGCTGCCTCCTTGTGCTCATGAAATTATGGTCAGTGTGGGTGGAAAGGAGTGGGCAAGGGGGCGGATTGTGGGAGAGGAGGTCAGAGAGGCAGTGGGGGTGGGGGGCGGGGTGGGCACCATGTTGGACCTTGGAGTACTGTTGGCAGATTTAGAAAACAAAAACATGGATTCCCAGTTATTTTGAGTTT
The DNA here is from genome assembly GCF_022355385.1 of Mustela nigripes. NCBI lineage: Eukaryota > Metazoa > Chordata > Mammalia > Carnivora > Mustelidae > Mustela > Mustela nigripes. The sequence goes on from NC_081566.1 coordinate 22,833,714, forward strand.
CAGGTTCATAATGAATATTTTAAAAGTATGATTATGTCCCAAATATTGCATGAGACATATGTAAGACTAAAAAAGTACTATTTATCTGAAATCCAAATTGAATCAGGCATCCTGTGTTTTATCTGGCCAATACCAACAGTTGGGCACCATTGCAGGGACTCTGAGGAAGACTGGGAGCCCTTGGAGGGTCTTGAGCAGAAGAGGGCTTCCCATAGACTTAGAATTTGACTTTTCTCCCAGGCTGTCTTGTGATCAGAGGAAAGAGCGCCATAGGAAGCAGAGGAACGAGATAAAATGGCTGAAGCAACTGGGGCCAAACACCTCGATTCAGACCAGGTGGCAGAAACGCAGGCAGTGGGAAGAGATGCAAGGCCAGACACATTCTGGAAGTACGGCCAATAGGATCTCCTGGCTCAGCGGGTGCAGGCTATGAGAGAAATTGGGAAGAGTCGGCAATAATGCCAAGGATTTTGGTCTGTGTATTTAGGTGCAGGGAGTTACAACAACTAGTTTACAGAAGACTCTGGAGATGGCGTGGTTGAGGGCACAGGTGGGGCCAAAATCATGAGTGCCATTTTGGACCTCCTAAGTTTGAAATGGCATTTGGGTATCTGAATGGAAAGATTATATAGGAATTTGAATATGGAGCAGGAGAGAGCACAGAGCTAGAGATACAAATATAAATCCCAATCTTTGCAATGTAGATGGTAGTAAAAGCCATAAACCTTGAAAAAGCAAGGCCTGCTGTCCTGCAGCATTAAGAGGTCAGGGCAAAGAGGAGGAACCAGAAAAGGAGGTGTGGAGGACTGACCAACAAGCAGGAGGGAAGCCTAGAGAATGTGACGTCCCTGAAGGAAAGAAGAGTCAAATGCTACCGATACAGGTCAGGCACAGTGAGGACTGCCTACTGAATTCAGCAGAGATCACTGGATACCTGACCAGGAGCCCATTGAGTGGAACTGGAGTGGGTTTAAGAGGGAACAGGAGAAGCATAACAAAAGACAATATAGGTTACTCTTTGGAGGACTCGTATTTAGTCTGCAACTTACTAGATGTGACTTTGAGTCAATTACTTCATTTTCTGAGCTACAAATTTCCCCTCTTGTGGAAAAGAAAGAGTAATAAGGATGCTGTGAAAATTAAATTATGTAAAGTACAGCATATCTTAAGTATTTAGTAAGTTGATATTAACATTATGACACAGTATTAATTTCTGTCAGTGTAGTAAGATACTTAACCTTTCTGTGTTAATTCCCTTATCTGTAAAATGGGAGTAATAGAGTACCTACCCCATAGTATTGTTATAACAATGAAATAATCTACAGAAAGCACTTGGAACCAACAGTTTGTGGCACATTATATGAATGTAATAAAGCTCTTACTATCTAAGCAATTCTCTTAGGAATGCTAGTCTACCCCTTTTGTAAATGCGGCACTCCCCAGAAGTGAACAGGGTGCAGAACTTACAAAACAATTTCCTGTCTTGAGTAGTGCTATCCTTGTGATAGTGTGATCTAAACTCATCAACTTTTGATGGCAGCTGTCTCCACTGCTTTGCGATGTGGAAGGCCCTCTACAAGTGACAGACACTATAACAGATTCAAGATCTCATTGTGAGTTAAACCTTGAGAGTGAAGTCACAAGGGTTAATGGTTGTTTTCTATCTCCCGGGAGAACCTGGAGAGCTTTCAGTCTTATAACATAGGATACAGAATTTCTGTAGGCATTCTTTTTTTTTCTTAAGATTTTATTTATTTATTTGACAGAGATCGCAAGTAGGCAGAGAGGCAGGCAGAGAGTGAGAGGAAGTGCTGAGCAGAGAGCCTGATGTGGGGCTCGATCCCAGAACCTGAGATCATGACCTGAGCCAAAGGCAAAGGCTTTAACCCACTGAGCCACCCAGGCGCCCCTCCTGTAGGCATTCTTAATCACTTCTGAGAATCTGAGGAACCTTCCCCCAGAAAAAACACATGTACACAAAACTTAAGGCACTGGAATAAGAAAATCCCTTTAAGAGTCAAAGTGTGCCTAAAGTATATGAACTTTGCTTTCTTTTCCCTACAACAGAAATTTATACAGGAGTTAAGAACCTGTCTGCCCTGGAGTGGAAAAAGGGGGGGGGGCTTAGAATTTTTTCAATGGAACAAGATAGAATTAGTGGTTGTCGCTTCTGAATATGAGTAGAGGCTTGTTGGTATATCCCCACTACCTTCAAGTTGAAAGGAGTGAGCTCCAAGCACCCCCTCTAGCTCAGCTGCTCTCCCGGGCAGGGGAAGTAGGAAGGATTTCAAGAAAAGGAGCGGCCACGGGCCTTGGCCACAGAACGCCTGTCCTAGAGCGCCCCCTGGCAGTGAGGGGCGGGCAAAACCGGCTCTCTAAAGAAGGCTTCCTTCACTTTGAGAAGAGCAAAACAAGTGGTTTTTGGTTTTTAAATCCAGCGTTGGTGACATGGTCCCCTCATCAACTCTAAGGAGCAATTCAAGTAAAGAAATCCTAGGTTTATAATCCCTAAAATTAAAACGCCTACGAGGTTTCCATGCGCTACTTCCGCTTCCAGTTGCAGCCGCTGTTCAGTAGCTGCTCCTGAAGGCTCAGTCGTGTGTTGTCTGGGAGGAAAGCCCGGGCCCGCTCGGCCGACAGGCCCTCAGCTAAAGCCTTGAGTTGACGCCAGACCACCCTAACACTCCTGCAGTCTCCTTCCAAAGGCGGCAGGAAATTCAGCTTTGCTCAGCTTTCCTGTCCTGGTTCCCCGATAAAATGGCTGCTGTCTGGTCAGCAAAGGACCCAAGAGCGAGTGTCGCACTGGCGCCACCACAGGGCGCGTGTCCTCAACGTCTTCCAGGTGGCCATCACCTCTGGTCCTACTGAGTGGGGGGAAAAGGCCGCCACATGGGTCAAGCACGTAATCCCACTCACATTAAAGCCTTACAGTACTTAGTGGAATATAAGAACATGATGACCGAGTTAGGATCAGTATGTGGGAAATGGGGAGTGGTTAAACGGTGGGGTTAAAAGTTCAATAATGCAAGACGGGTAAGTTCTAGAGAGCTGCCTTACGACACAGGGCTTAGAGTTAATACTGTCCTGTGCTCCTGAAAATCTGCACTCTTAAAATTAATTGAAAAAGTCAGTTGCCGTAGGTTGTCACGACCCTATTTCGAACCCAAGAGTTCTCAGAGTCTCTGTCCCAATGGCTCCCTGCGCTGTGGTGCCTGGGAGAGGACAGGTGGATGATTGGCTCCACTTGCTCAGGCAAAAAGGCAGAGGAGGAGATAGAGGGCCAGCTGGAGACGGCAGCCTGACTCCATCTGAAAAAGTGTTCTCCTCACGGGTCTAGCCCCTCCCTTGAGAATCACCCCTCTAAAGTTTAGAGGAAGTGTGTGTGGAGGGGGGTATTAATTAAAAGGAATGAATGGCAGAAGAGTCACCAAAAAAACCCAAAAGGGGTTTCTTGGTAAGCAGAATAGATTCTTTGTTTTCTTTCACTAACATTATTATTATTATTATTTAAGATTTTATTTATCAGAGAGAGAGTACAAGCAGGGACAGGGGCTGAGGGAGAGGGAAAAGCAGACTCCTCACTGATCAAGGAGCCGGGACAGACATGGGACTTGATCCCAGGACCCTGGGATCATGACCTGAGCTGAAGGCAGATGCCTGACCAATTGAGCCACCCGGGTGCCCCTCATTTCACTTTTGCCCCTGCAGTCATCATTTGGCAGAGTATGGCACTGCCACAGGCCTGCCCCACCCTCCTTACTACAATTCATTTTAGCCCCAAACTCAAGAGAGGCCACCAGAAAGTCCAAAAAACTCGGTTTACAACCAAACTAATATATTAATCCTAAAGAGCACTTTTAATTTATTTGTTTCATCATTGAACCTGGGTCTGAGGTGCTGAAAGATTTTCTGGAAAATGAACAGGGATGTCAGAGGTATAACTCCACGAATAAAGAATGATAAACTAAAAAGAGCCAATTTGATAAATCAAACTTTTCTCAAAGGAGGCCGCAGACGCTGATTGCTGAGAACTCAGCAGCAAATTATCAAGCTGCCTTTTTTTTTTTTTTTTTGCCCATTTTCTTTCACAAACCAGAAAAAAATAACCAAGTATGGTTTGTGCAGAAAACTAACCTAGACAACATATGTGGTCTTTCTACTTAGTTCTCTTAGGTGGAGAACATGCTCTCTATTCAACCTTATGCAGTTTAAGTAGGATGTTTCTTCGTGTTTGGTTAGACTCTTCCCAATAGAGCCTTCTGTTTTATAGACACTCAGAACACAGCACTGTAGAAAAAAGATCAAGATTTCAATGAACCTTGCTTATATCCTATTCTATCTTGTTGACTCATTTATTCACTCAATAAAACTTACTGAACATCTACTCCATGCCAGAAAAGACATAAAGGTGGCTTGGCCTAAGGTGATGGCAGTAGATTTACAGAAAAACAGGTGGGTTACTGAGATACTTACAAGGTAGAATTTGGCAGGATTTGATAATGGATCGAATGCGGAGATGAAGGGCTGGGAGCAGTCAAGGATGATTCTGCTCCTAGATTTTCATCTGAGGCAACTAGTGGATGGCTGGGGGGACAGTGGAGGTGAAGGAGGGTGAACTTTCCAAACTCCTCCTATTCAAGAAAGTGTAAGGTAGGTTCCAGGGGGCATGGACTCCTAGAAATTAGGAAACAGTTTTGTATGAATGTGCGCTTTCTCAGGAGAACTGCCCTTACTATTTGACATTTAAAATAACGTTAATGACTCCATGAAAGGTCAGGGATTACCAGTCCATTGCATATAGAACCTGGAAATTCTCAGACATCATATTCATGTCAGACAGACGATTCTACCAAGTTGTTCAAACAAATGGTCTTTAATAAGGCTAAGGCTCAAAAGTATTCCATGCTTATGACAAGGACAAGGTAGTATCAGTGAGCTCCTATTTCTTTCAACTTAGCCAAACAACAAAAATTCCACAGAACTCTAGATTCGATACAAGTTGACTCCCCAGTATTGAATGACTCTGTAAATCTAAAAAGATCCTAAGCAAAGCCAATACAGAAGGCAGGTTTACGGATACTTAACTACACTGATGTTTGCTACACCTGATTTGGTTTTTGTTAAAAAACTCGCCATTTTGCTCTTAAGGTTTTGCAACAACTTTGCTGAGCCTCATGAATCTGGATAAAGTCAATTCCAAGCAAAAACGACATAAAGACCAAAAAGTGCTGGTGGAGTTATGTTTCTGCATCTAGAAAGTTTAACAAAAATAAATCAACATCAATTGTAGAAAAGGTTTTGAAAGATCACATTCTAGCTGATCCTAAACAGATGCTCCACTGCCTAAAACGTGAAGTGCGGAAAGGATGCTATCACTTAATTATAGCCAAATGTTCCACCCCCCCTACTCCCAATTTAACTTTCTTACTCCAGATCAGTACAGAAATGTTCTTATTTTTAAAATTCAGAAAAGAAGGGGTAAACTTTTGACTCTGGCCCATATCATGTATGTTTTAAGTTTCATCCTTCCAAGCAAAAGGGAAGACACATATCATGGGCAAGAAATAGGGAACATCCTGTGAGGATACTCTTTGCCTCAGAGTCGATATCCTGGTACACACACAGTCTCTCTTAGCTGATGGGTATTTTCCTATATATGGTATCAGAAGAGATTTTTCACATGAGTGACAACTGCAGTAGCAGAATACTTTAGTCAGGGAGTCATTTGTTGCAGTAAGAAATGAACTGAGCTGACTTTGCTGTCTATTTACTGTCTTGTGGAATGACAGATTAAGGGTAAGTTTGACCAAACCACCTGAAGGGAGTTTGAGAATCGCCTAGAAATAGGTTCAGCTCCCGGCAGAAGAGCTACTACAGCAAATGAAGGCTCTGAATGGGGACTCGGGCAATCAAGTGAACAGTTGAGAAAACACTGAAATACAGCGGCAAGTGGAGAGCAGGCTTGCTAGTCTGTGTGGGGAAAGTCTCAGAAGAGAACTTAAGACACTGGAACATGGCTGAGAAGGGTTTGACAAGTTGCTATTAGCAAGATAAATAAAACAAGTCTAAAATGTGGCGGTCAGCTACTTAAGACATGGCTCTGGTTGTGAACTCCAACTTCATGGAATAAAGTATTTACCTACAACAGAGCAAACATTTACAAAGGTCAAGAATAAAAAGGTCATGCCAAAAATGAAGACAAATATTTTAGCCAAGAAGAGTGTCAAACCTCTGTCTGCACAACTTAGTCAACTAAGTTCTTTGGGTCACATACTTAAGTGAAGTGTTCCTTCCAGCAGAATCATCACAATAAAAACTAGTTACAAAAAAACACCTTGACATTTTTTGACAAAACAAATTCCAGCTTCACAAATATATAAATCAAATAAAATGCTGTTACAAACTCTAAACATTAGGCCCATCATAATTCTTTGATCCCAATAACTTCCCATTAGTCCCATAACAAAAGTTTAGAGAGCAGAGAAAGAGTCCTAAGCTTGGTTTCCTCATCAAATTATTTATCTAAATTGCACAAAGATGTAACAATCAAGTAAACATTATTTCTTATAAACATTTTTCTATAAATTAAAAACTTTTTAAATTTTAACCAAAATATAAAACAAAGTTTATACTGAACAGAAAGCTAAAAGCATTTCCTGAAAACTATGCTTATAACCAAGAAATTTTAGTTCTGAATAAATTCTCCACTCAGGTTTGAAGTGGGTCCAACACTCAATTTCATGTGAAAAGTGGCACACAAATCAATTGTGATTCTAAATGTTAGAGAAGACCTTGACTGAGAAGTTAAAATAATTTGTCTATCTGGTTAAAAAGAGCAGAATTTAAAGTATTCTGGATCCAATAAGCTAATGACACCAAGAACTTCCTAGGTTGACTGGTGAATGACTAAAAGAGACAAATAACATATAATTGTTAGGAATAGGGCTATGAGAATATAAGAATATAAGCAGACTGAGTTGTTATGCACGTTTGCTCGCATCTTGGAAAATGTCAAGATCAGAACAGGCTCCAGGAAATCAAAATTTTTAAATGTCTTAGTGATGGCTCCCGCAAAATTACGAATAATGCTGTCCACAACACTGTACATATAAATAAGATGAATTTAATTCTGAAAAGAGATAAAAAATTGGTTAGAAAAGTCTTGCTACACCTGTATAAATGTCAGTAGGAAGCTTCAGAAAGACTGCTCTATAAGATGTTGGTTTCTCATCCCTTACCATGTCCTGTACATCATTCAGATTCTTTAACCACGGAATTGGCCCACTATTATTATTTAAGCTAGCCACATTTAAGAATACAAGATCCTATAAATCAATCTCTTTCCCCTCCAACACCAGGGGTTTGCCCAGCTATCAGAACCACCATTCTTTTGGACTTATCTGCCGAACTATGTCTTCTGGCACCAAATCATTTAAACTACTCAAGACAGAATTGCAGTATTTTCCTGTGGAAAGGGTGCTGAGTTAGGAGTCAGCAGAGAAGGGAATTTAAGGCATGTGACCATAGATGGGTCAGTCTTTCTAGTCTTCAAATTTCTTCATCTAAGGTCCCCTTTAGATTAACACTGTAATTCTAAGTCTTCAGGTTGGATGGAGCCTGTCTAAAGGCAGAAGCTCGAGTTATCCCCACACCTTGAAATGGGCAACTGGCATCTCAGATGTGTGAGAGTCAGATGGTGGGTACAGGCATAGCTGACTGCAGCTGGAAGGGCCCCTCTTTTGATACCCCATGGTGTGTTCTTAGATGGGAGATGGGTATTGGCTGAGTCACTAGATTTAAAGCCCCAGTGGCTGTTAGTAAAGCTACTCCCTCTTCCATCCCTAAAGAGTTTATAACTAGGATTTTCTTTTACATTCTCATCTCCATCCCTCTCAAGCACTTGAAGCTCAAACTTGATAATCAACACTTCTTAGGGAACTCCATTACTTCTATTGTGAGCAGGACTGTTCTAAGTATAATATATGTCAACCCATCTTTAGACAATAAGATATAATTAACTTAACCCTAAACTACAGAACATCTACCTATCTTTTTAACATTTCTTATTGCTATTCCTGCCCATATACATGAATCTATTTACTCAGAATCAAATGATCTAGTACTTTTTTTTTTTAAATGATGCTTTGGGCTATTTCAGTTAACTGCCAAGCAAAAGCCACCTTATGGGAGAAGGCAGGTAAACAATTTGGCAGATTGGCAATCTTAGTCAAAACCAAGTAGTCAAAATATGTCCAAACCTCTCAGAGGTTCATTCTACACTCTGCTCACTCAGGATGTTAACTATTAATTTTTTTTTTTTTAAAGATTTTATTTATTTATTTGACAGACAGAGATCACAAGTAGACAGAGAGGCAGGCAGAGAGAGAGGAGGAAGCAGGCTCCCTGCCGAGCAGAGAGCCCGATGCGGGGCTCGATCCCAGGACCCTGGGATCATGACCTGAGCCGAAGGCAGAGGCCTTAACCCACTGAGCCACCCAGGTGCCCCATTAACTATTAATTTCTAAATAAGCTTCTTTCAAAGTGTATTGACACTCATTAGTTTGAAAGATGCCTCTGTCTAAAATGATTCTCTATTTGGCCATTTGCAAATGGATGGGATTACAAAGAGCCTTATTAGCACACTGATTCCATAACCCCATCTAACTGGCAATGTGTAAAATTACTTGCTGTCAGGTCACCGAGCACTGGCAGAGTTCGTCCTGGTAGCTCATGCTATTACACAGAGTTATACGATGACCTACTAAATATGTAAATACTACCAGATTCACTTTGTCCCAAATGCAATGACTGCCCATCTGGAGAAGTGAAGCATATTATTCAAACTTGGTTTCTTTAAAGGAAGGAGTCTAAGTAGCATAATTCCAAAATAAATTTTCTTTAGAAACAAATTGTGGATAATTACCTAAACCTACATGAAAAACAGAACTTTTCCAGTTCATATCATAATTAGAGTATCATAAGTGATATTTAACTGTCATATGATATTTAACTCTCCATATAACTGTGTAACTTTCTCTCTTCTCCAATCAAGATGTCTGATACAAACTCACAAAAACCCAAATGGAAACCTGTTCTTTCTGTTGGATCAACTATCAGTGATATTTCCAGATTCCTTTATTTTTGCTCAATTAGAATATCGTTCTCACAGATACATTGGAATTTAAGGTGAATCTGGATTTTTAAATTGTGTTGCCATTAAACATGTTTCCTCTAAAGTTTTTAAACCAAAACCGTCAGTATTCAGAGACTTAGGGTTTAACTTTGTTTCATGACTTCTTAATTCTAAGAAAGAAGTTTCAATCAGTAATAGTCTAAATTTAAATGTACTTCATATTTATTTCATCTCATTCCCTTCCTCAGTGGACATTTTAAGTAGTTGAGTGATTAAGTGGTTGAGAAGAGGAGAAATTCCTTATTGTAGAAAGAGAGAAGGAAGTAGGGCCAGCTCTGCCATGTAATGCTGAAACAGGAGGTGGTAGAGGAGGGGCCCAGAAGGTGAGAATCGACTTATATTCAGCACACCAGTAATTTGCAGCTCTTTCTAGGGTTTTACTTCAAGAAATGCTTCTGTATTGGATTTTTTAAAACTTGGGGATAGGTCTGGTACTTTACCACAAATAATTTAAATTAGTACCATTCATATTCTTTAATTTCACCTTTCGGTCTCTTATTTATACTTGATGGTTCATACTCACACAGTTTGACTTCAGAGAACACCATGTCCCACAGATGCTTCAATGCTGAAGCTCCTGGAACTGTGAGGCCGAGAGAGACGGCACGGCCAAGTTTGAGCAACCAGTCTCTGGAATTTTGTTAGAGGTCTTCAGGAAACTGCCTGTACTGAAAGAGAACTTAAATCTTTTAAATGTGGAAGTGTTTACATGACCACAGCTTCAGAATGTGTATTTTCTCACTGATCCTAGCGTTTCAAATAAATAATGTAGAATTGGAGTCCTGCATTATCTCTATGATAAAGAAAATTTCAAATGAGAAAGAAAAAGCAGCCTTACAATTCAGACATCCTTTTTCTGGACATAAGAATCTGAGATAATTTTTGTCTTACTAAATATGGATCGCAAAACATTAGTTTTTCAGCTTTCATTTATCAGTCATGATATGTACAAGAAAAACATTTACAGAAACACACATACACAAAAGCAACAAAAAATAAAAATGCCTTTAAACCACTCTGTCAAGATGAACAAAACTATGCGGAATAAGAAACATCATCAATAAAAATTAAAACTAACATTGAATATCAATACTTACACAGCAAAGTGGACTGTTAGCAAAACAAAGCTAACATACGATCACAAAGAAAGACAAAGGCATCAAACATCAAAATAGTGTTTTGTCTCAATACCTCCTCCTCCATATTTTGGCCTTGGGAAATCACCAAGTCCTAACGCACCTGGCTTATTATTTTCTCCCCTACTCACTCCCTCATGCTTCCATTCTTTTCACACTGGGGTACCAGTGTAAGAGGCTCCTGGAGGTGGCCAACCGTGCCGCAGCTCCCAAGGCAGCAGTGGCTGTGCTCCGAGGAATGTAGAGCTTCTGGGAAATCTGGTGCTCAGGAGACAAGATCAAAGAGAGCTGGTCCATGGCTTCATGACTCTTGTCTTTGAACACTGTAATAGCACGGCTACTAGAGAAATCGTTCTTCAAGCTCTCTGAAGAGTCCTCCACTGAAAAAGAAAGAACATACAAGTTTTTTCAAGGGGTTCTCACACTCATTGCCTTCTCTTTCCCATTCTAGATGTTTCCTAATGTGTGTGACAATCATTTTCTATAGAGGCTGACATCCACTGTTATAATTAGAGAGGATAAGACTCAGAAACCAGTCAATAAATAGAAAGAAATGAAAAAGGGGAACTGAGTAGAAGTAAATCCTTGTCAGGATGGGGGTGGGGAGAGGGAAAAATGTACTTATGAACAGGGAAGGGAAAATTTCTTTCTAGGATGTCATAAAAATAAATTGGATATAATTCTAATTCCAGAGATGAGTCCTTAAGCTCCCCTATTTACAGCAGTAAGCACAATGGCGTCCCAGAGGTGTTTTCTATTGCCAAAGTGGTTTCAGTTTGAGTCTATATCAGTGTAAAAACAAAACTGACCAAGATGTTTGTAAGAAGTTCCAAAAACCAGTTATCAGACATAAAATAAATTCCTTAGAATTAGTGCCAAAAATTCCAAATAGCCAAGGAAGGGAATACATATACTCTAGACCACGGTGACCAAAGTGACTGGTCTGTGAACTCTTTATTACCTGCCTACAATGAGAGGAGCTTTTGCAAGCATCTAAGCAAACACACTGCTTTTTTCAAGAAAATTCTGCTTTAGTTTAAAAAAAAAAAAAAAAAGCCAGGTGAGCTAAATAATGTGCTAATGTGTTGCCTATCTAAGCAAAGACTTCACAGACTGGTGTGAATATGATTACATTTTGAAAAGTACTGCTCTAGACCTCAAAAAAATCTAGAGAAAACACCAGCATAATCCAGTACATTATTCATCTTTACATTTTTAGCAACTAACAGAGCAGCAGGTGGTATATGTTCTATGCATTTGTGATGAATTATATTCAAGGAGAATTTGACAGGTATTCCAAAAGGTAAAACTCTGATCAAAAGTTATAATTAATGCCCACTAGAGAGGAAAATTGCTAGTGAGTTCTAATAAAATAAGTGGTTTTACACAATTTTGGTGAGCTCAGGTTTTAAAAGGTACAAATATATGAAAACAGGGACACATGATCAAAGAATTTAAAAGAGTAGCAAAACTTCTGCTTCCAGTTATGACATTAACTCAACAGTGATTGAAAAAAATCTCTCCTGCTTTAAATAACTGGAGAGTTGGACAAAATGTATGAAGCGGTAGCAGATTCATATACTGAACAATAAGCACGCAAGATAGTGATCCCTAAGAGAAAGGAAACAAAGTGAGCTCTACAAGGGCCTTCGCTCCTGCTGAAATAGTTTCTAGGCTTCAGTACAAGAACGGAGAATCAAAACTGAGCCTGGAGATCTTACTGGGTTGAAAAGACTGAGCTTGGAATTCAAGAAGGCCAAGGTGGGGGCACCTGGGTGGCTCAGTGGGTTAAAGCCTCTGTCTTCGGCTCAGTGGTTAAAGCATCTGCCTTCGGCTCGGGTTATGATCTCAGGGTCCTGGGATCGAGCCCCACTTTGGGCTCTCTGCTCAGTGGGGAGCCTTCTTCCCTTCCTCTCTCTCTGCCTACTTGTGATCTCTGTCAAGTGAATAAATAAAATCTTAAAAAAAAAAAAAAAAAAAAAGGCCAAGGTTCTGGAATTTGTGGGAGGAAGGTACCAGAGAAGAGGCAGCTAGAAATCTACGTAGATAAGAACACATGTAGTAATCTCTGAGATCAGCCATAGCAACTTCTTTCTAGATATGTCTCCTCAGGCAAGGGAAACAAAAGCAAAAATAAACTATTGGGACTTCAAAATAAAAAGCTCCTGCACAGCAAAGGTATAAGCAACAAAACTAAAAGGCAACCTATGGAATGGGAGATGATATTTGCAAATGACATCTCTGATAAAGGATTAGTATCCAAAATATAAAAAGAACTTATACAACTCAGCATCCAAAAAACAGATAATCTAAATGGGAAGGGGTGTTTGGGTAACTCAATCTTTAAGCATCTACCTTCTGCTCAGGTCCTGGGATTGAACCCCGCATCAGGATCCCTGCTTAGTGGGAAGCCTGCTTCTCCCTTTCCCACTCCCCCTGCTTGTGTTCCCTCTCTCACTGTCTGTCAAATAAATCTTTTTAAAAAAATGGGCAGAAGACATGAATAGACATTTTCCAAAGAAGACATACAGATGACACATGAAAAGATGCTCATTATCACTGAACATCAAGGAAATGTATATCAAAACTATAATGCTTGGGGCGCCTGGGTGGTTCAGGGGGTTAAAGCCCCTGCCTTCAGCTCAGGTCATGATCCCAGGGTCCTGGGATCGAGTCCCGCATCGGGCTCCTTGCTCATGGGGAGCTTGCTTCCCTTCCTCTCTCTGCCTGCCTCTCTGTCTACTTGTGATCTCTGTCAAATAAACAAAATCTTAAAGAAAAAAATTACAATGCAATATCATCTTGCACCTGTCAAAATGACTAAAATCAACAATACACAAACAACAGGTGTTGTTAAGAATGTGGAGAACTATTGGTGGAAATGCAAACTGAGGCAGCCACTCCAGAGAACTGTATGGCAGTTCTTCAAAAGTTAAAAATAGAACTACTCTATGATCCAACAATTATAGTACTAAATATTTACCCAAAGAATACAAAAATACAAACTCAAAAGGATACATGCACCCTGATGTTTATAATAGCATTATCAACAATAGCCAAATTATGGAAACAGCCCAAGTGTCCATGGACTGATGAAAAGATAAAGAGGTGGAACATATATACAATGCACTACTACTCAGCCATAAAAAAGAATGAAAGCTTGCCATTTGTGATGACATAGAGCTTGAGAGTATTATGCAAAGTAAAATAAGTCTGTAGGAGAAAGACATACAGCATACGATTCACTCCTATATGAAGTTTGAGAATTAAAACAAATGAGCATGGGAGAGAAAAGAGAGATGCAAACCAAGAAATAGACTTTTAACTATAGAGAACAAACTGATGGTAACCAGAGGGGAGATGGGTGGGGGGATGTGATGGAAATTAAGGAGTATACTTGTGATGAGCAATGGGTGAGGTATGGAAGTGCTGAATCACTGAATTGTACACCTGAAACTAGTATTATACTGTATATTAACTATACTGGAATTTAATAAAAACTTGGAAAAAAAAAAAAGAACTGGTTACCAAAAGTGGGGGGGGGGGCGGAGGGGGGGGGGGTTTAGGGAGGGGGGGGGGGGGGATTAAGGAAGCACTTGTGGTGATGAGGACTGGGTGATGTACAGAATTGCTGAACCACTATACTGTACACCTGAAACTAATATTACAGTGCATGAAAAAAATCCCAATAAACATTTTAGGTTTTGTGCAAATTTATGTTGATTCTACAATTCATATGGAAAATGACCTAAAATAGCCAAAACAATTTGAAAAAGAACAAAATTGTACAATTTCAAGATATAAATCCCCACTAATCAAGGCAGTGGTATAAAGCCCCATAAACCACTAAAACACAATAGGAAGTCCAGAAATAGACCCTCACATATACAGCCTACTGACTTCTGACAAAGATATCTAGGTAGTTTATTATTTTTTTTAAGATTTTTATATCTAGGCAGTTTAAAAAAGGCTTTTTTTTTTTTTAAGATTTTTTTTAATTTATTAATTTGACAGAGAGAAATCACACAAGTAGACGGAGAGGCAGCCAGAGAGAGAGAGAGGGAAGCAGGCTCTCTGCTGAGCAGAGAGCCCGATGCGGGACTCAATCCCAGGACTCCGAGATCATGACCTGAGCCGAAGGCAGCGGCTTAACCCACTGAGCCACCCAGGCGCCCCTTAAAAAAGGCTTGTAACAAATTGTGCTAGATCAACTGAATATTAAATGTAATCAAAATAAACACTGATCCTTACATCACACCATTATATTAACACAAACCGTAACTCAAAAATCAACAAATTGGATCACAGACCTAATTTTAACAACTAAAACTACAAGACTTTTCATAAGAAAATGAACAAATCAGTTACTTGGGTTAAGAAAGATTTCTAAACAGGACACAAAAATACAAACTTCATATTAAGAAAAAAATCCATCAGACCTCACCAAAATGACAACTTTTGCTCTTTCAAATATGCTGTTAAGGAAGTCACATGCTTGAGAATATTTGTGATATATGTATCACATACATATAGCTGTATATATCTGACAAAGCTTTTGTGTCCAGAATAAAGAATAAAAAGATTATAATCCAATAAAAATGAGCAAATATTTGAACATGTAATTCACTAAAGAAGATCTACAGATTGCATATAAGCACATAAAAAGATGGTCAACATCACTGGCAAACAAGGAAATATAAATTAAAACCACAATAAGATACCACTACACACACACCAGAATAGCAAGATTTTAAAAGATCGATAGATAGCATCAGTGACAATAAAAGGAGATGGAGCAATCAGATTTCATGTATTATTGGTGTGAATAAAAAATGGAAGAGCCACTTTGGAAAACTTTTTGGCAGTTCTTAAAATGTTAATCATGCAGTGATCACATGACTAAACAATTTTACTCCTTGGTATGTACTGAATATGTCTACACAAAGAGCTGTGTGTGAATGTTCACAGCAGTTTTATTCATAATGGCCCAAATCTGTTCATCTGATGAACAGATGTCCATACAACTGGATACCACTCAGCAAAAAATAAGAACAAACTTTTGAAACTAGCAACAACATAAATCAATCTCTAAAACGTCATGCTCAGGAAAAAAGATCATACTTAAAAACTGTGTAATGCAGGACTCTCTTCTTATGAAATTCCAGAAAAGAAAAAAGGAACATGCTGGGAACCAGGAAGCAAGGGAAGAGAATGACCGCAGAGGGATCAAATAACTGGTGGCGTTGTTCTATGTCACGACTGTGGTGGTTATAAGACTGTACACAAGTGTCAAAACTCACAGAATACTTAAAAACTGGCAAGTTCTATTGTTTGTAAAACAGACTTCCCCCAACCAAACTGCTTTTTAAAAAAAGAGAGAGAGGGCGCCTGGGTGGCTCAGTGTGTTAAGCCGCTGCCTTCGGCTCAGGTCATGATCTCAGGGTCCTGGGATTGAGTCCCGCATCGGGCTCTCTGCTCGGCAGGGAGCCTGCTTCCTTCTCTCTCTGCCTGCCTCTCAGTGTACTTGTGATTTCTCTCTGTCAAATAAATAAATAAAATCTTTAAAAAAAAAGAGAGAGAGAGAGAGAGAGGAGTAGCAAAACAGAAGGGAACAACAGAACCCAGTAAGGACGTGAGACAAATGCTAAAGTCAGCAATTTTTCAAGTTATGTTCCGAAGAAGATAAATGAAGGTTTTCAGCAAGATGACACACCACTGTATTTGTCAATTACGTGTAAAGCTACCTGAAGCAGACTTTTTTTCTGCAGAATCAAGTGCCATGGGAATTGCACTGAGGGTTGCCGCGGAGAGCTGGATTGGCGTTGCCTGAGTCTGAACGCTGCTGGGCTCGGGTTGGCTCCCTTTTACTGACTGCTGCGACTGGATCAGAGAGATGTAGAACTCCTCCAATTTGGGCAATGTGGAAGAATCTGAAGAATTCTCTATGTTTGGCTGCGGCAGTATGAGAAAAGTTGGGCAAAAGCATGAAAAGCAGTTGTTAGTATAACAGAAGAATTAACCCTGTTTCAGTTCCTTAGTTGTATAGACAAGACATACTTTTTTCACATAGAACACCATTACTCCCTTTCAAGAACCTAGTTCCTCTCTTAAAAAAAAAAAAAAACCCAAGTCCTTTTCTAACTTAATGGCCATCAACTTAATTCGAGAAGCATTTACTGGACCTACATTACGAGCAAACACGGTGCTGAAAGCTGCCGCACAGAGCTGCAGCAGGGTGGCAGGAAACGTGAGCAAAGGCAGCACACTGGCTGGCACACTGCTAGGTTCCCTACACATGCTTCCTCATTTCAACCTCGGGACGACCGACCGCTCTAACTCCAGGGTTCTGTCGTCCTCCAGGGTTCTGTCGCTCTAACTCCAGGGTTCTGTCGATCCGATATCCTACCATACAGTCATTGCTAAAGCAGATACGATCTATGGTAATTTAGCATTTATCTTCTGTGATAGTAACTGGCATTAATATGACTAAAGCCAGCCCTACCCCACCTATAAAGGCTGAGAGTCTAGGATTTGCCCTGAGTGAAATGAACCAGTAATTATACAAACAGAAAAGGTAGCTTTGTCTGTTCTTCAGGATCCTATATAGTAGACATTTCATATCAGTTGCCATTTCTTTTTTGTTCCACAACAACAACAACAAAAACCCCTGCTCATTTTCAAACATGGCTGGCATGAATGTGGTTATACAATTATGCAATATATAAAGGGCTATGTGTGTAGCCTTTTTTGACAGCAAGAGTGAAATTCACATTCCAGATAGCTATATTGGCCACATAATATGCTACTTCAGGAAATTAAAGATCCAGATTCAAATTGTTACTTGGCTTATACAATTCATGTGTGCTTTAGTTACCCTGTAAATTTATTCTCAGAATGAGGCTAAGCATTAGTGAGTTTTTTTGTTTTTAATTTTATTTATTTGACAGAGAGATCACAAGTAGGCAGATAGGCAGGCAGAGGGAGGGGAAAGCAGGTTCTCCACTGAGCAGAGAGCCCAATCCAGGGCTCGATCCCAGGACCCTGAGATCATGACCTGAGCCAAAGGCAGAGGCTTAACCCACTGAGCCACCCAAGCGCCCCATTGGTGAGTTCTTTAAATAAAGCTCCAAAGGTATGTAGATGAATATTAATACAATAAACTTTCAGAGCTGGAAAGATCACTACCTAAATTGGTCTTTGCAGATGGACAAACAGGCTCCAAAAATGTACCTTGTGCCCACCTAGTAAATTTTAGCCTGCGGTGAGGCTAAGCCATAGACTGCTGACCAACCAGACCAAGTGTTTTTTACACATCAGTAGTTTAACAAAAATTTAAATCAGAAACAAATTTTTAAGGCTATATCCTTTTTTCCTTGTAAGTATGACTTTGAAGAAAGATGCATTTTTAAAATGCATTCTGATAGCGTATTCTGAAAACAAACAAACAAACACAGGTGAATGCTTTCAAAATTTGTAAAGACACTCTGAAAGCAAATGCCTGCAAATCAACTTGAGCACTTATTTGACAATCAAGGTTCTTTCTCAAAGAGTGTTTTCCAGCCTTGCTACCCAAAGCTGGGTTTGCCAACCAGCAGCACCACCTGGGGCTTGCCAGACATGCAGAACCTAGGTCCACATCTCAAATTTGCTCAGTCAGATCCTGCAGCTTCACAAGATTCTTAGGGGATGTGTAGGCACATTGTACTTTGAGAAGCATTGTTCTACCAGCTTTAGTTCTCTGTAGTTATCTGAAAATTCACCTCATGGAACTAGAGGTAAATGACAGATTTTCAAGAAACATGTTTAACATACATAATCAAAAGCACAGCCTCAAACCACAATAACATACAACTTCACACCCATTAGGTTGGCTATGATTTTAAAAAACAAAAAATAGAATAACAAGTACTGGCAAAGATGTAGATAAATTGGAACAATCTTTTTTTTTTTAATAATTTATTTATCTATTTGACAGAGAGAAATCACAAGTAGGCAGAGAGGCAGGCAGAGAGAGGAAGGAAGCAGGCTCCCCACTGAGCAGAGAGCCCAATGCGGGGCGCGATCCCAGGACCCTGAGATCATGACCTGAGCCGAAGGCAGAGGCTTTAACCCACTGAGCCACCCAGGTGCCCCAAATTGGGACAATCTTATATGGCTGGTGGGAATGTCTGTTTAGGAAAGTCTGGCAATTCCTCAAAACATTAAATAAAGAGTTACCATATGACCCAGCAATTCCACTCCTAGGTATATACCCTCGTAAAATTTAAAACACTTCTACATAAAAACATGTACATGAATGTCACAGCAGCATTATTCATAATAGCAAAAAACAAAACAACTCAAATGTCCATCAACTGACGAATGGATAAACAAATTGTGGTCTATCCATACAATGGATTATTCAGCCATGAAAAGAAATAAAGTACTGATACATGGTCAACCTTGAGATTATGATGTTAGGAAGCCAGACACAAAAGGTCACAGACTGTACTGATCCTAATTACATGAAATGTTGCAAATCAATGGAGAGAGATAGTAGATGAGTGGTTATCTGGAAGACATGGGGTAGGGTGTCAGCTAACAGATGCAGGGTTTCTTTGGGGGGATAATGAAAACGTTTTACAACTGCTTGTGGGATGAATATACAATAAGCGAATGGACTAGTGAATATACTAAAGCCATTAAACTGTATAATTTAGATGGGTAACTATATGGAATATAAATTACACATTATAAAGCTGAGGACTCAGGGGATGGAGTCTGAGCCCCACCAAGGGTTTTCAGCTGAGATCCCCAAAGGATCCCCCATCAGGAGTAACAGCCACATCTAAGGAGTAAGGACAAAAGTGAAATACAGCAGTCCTAACAAAGTCTAAAGCCAAACCTCAGTGTGTGTGTTATAGTGACTGGGTGCTACCTGCCAGCCACAGGACATCTCAATCAGCCTCGGAGGAAGGGAACTCACCCAGAACCTCTCTAATTTTTTTATCCATTATGTCCAATATTCAATTTTTAAAAAATCATAAGGAATGCTTCCCACTTTCTCCACCCTCTGCCCCCTGCCAAAAACAGGATGGGGGGACAGGGGGTCGAAAACATACCCAAAGTTGATTTGGATATTGGCATTATCTAGAAAAAAAACTTTAAAATAACTATAATTAGCATGATCAAGAATGTAGAGGAAGTGACATAAAAAATTGATGAAAATATGGAGAATTAAAACAGAGAATCCAAATTAAAAAAAAAAAAAAAGAATCAAATTGGCATTATAGAACTGAAAGGAAAAAGGTTTGAAGTAAGAATTCAATGTGTAGGTTTAGCAGCAGAATGGATCCGCAGATGAGAGGACCAGTATTCCAGAAGAATCAATAGAAAAATCTCCAAACTGAGAAAAAAGAAAAGAGAAGAAAAGATAAAAGAATGTAAACATGAGAAAAGAGCCCAAGAGGCATGTGGGACTCAGCCAAAGTGCTAACACACGGATAACTGGAAAGCCAGTAGGAGGGCGATAATGAGGGAAAAGCACTATTTTATAAAACTGATGAAGGGCATCAATCTTCTTATTCAATAAGCTCAGTGAAACACAAGTAGAGTAAACCCAATGGAAATTATATCTAGATATATCAGTATCAAAGAGCTTAAAGCAAAAGACAGAAAAATCTTAAAAGAAGCCAGAGAAAAAAGACATCACTATCAACAGAGCAATGATACCTGACAGCTGACAATTCAACAGAAGCCAGAACATAATGGAAGGACAACTTCAAAGGCTGAGAAAAAAAAGTAACACCCGAAAATTCAATACTCAGGGAAAATATCCATCAAAAACAAAGATTAAATTTGGAAACCTGGGAAATTAAACAATATATTCCTGAACAGCCAATGGGTCAAAACAGAAATCAAAGAGAAGCTAGAAAATATCCTGAAACAAATGAAAACAGCATACCAAAATTAATGGTGATGAGGAAACAGAAGGCTGGCTGAGGACAAAGCAAAAGGCTGGCACCCTACAACCTCCCCCAACCCAGACTCCTGGGTGGGACATATTATGACATTCTTTAGGAATCTCCCACCCATCTTAATGTTAATATTTTGCTACAGGGCAAAACAACCTTGGCAATGGCAAGGCCTCTGGTATCAGGTATCTTGGTATGTTGTAGGTCCTCTTTAGCATATGAAAGTTCTTTGAAGCCTCCCTTTTCCTTACTTCCCCCACCCCCAGGGTACATAACCTACCATCTCTCACAACCCTAGGGCAGCAGCTCTTCCTGCCCACAGGTCCTGTCCTGTGCTTTAATAAACCACCATTTTGCACCAAAGATGTCTCCAAGAATTCTTCCTTGGTCATCAGCTCCGGACCTCACCCCACTGAACCAAACTTATATTCTAGAACTTCATCAATGGGATACAGCAAAATGAGAACTAAGTGGAATTTTTTTTTAAGACTTTATTTCTTTGGGGGGGCAGGGAGCATAAAAGGGGGAAGGGGCAGAGAGAGCTGAGCAGGAAGCCCAGTGCAAGGCCCAATCCCAGGACCCCAGGATCACAACCTGAGCCAAAGGTAGATGAAGAAGAATGTTTATAGCAGTAAATACTGACATAAAGAAAAAGAAGAAGAAGAAGAAGAATCACAAACAACTTTATATCTTAAGGAATTAAAAAAAGAACTAAGGCTAAAGTTAGCAGAAGGCGTGAAATAACAGAAATTAGAGTAAAAAATAAGTGAAATACACCAAAAAAAATCACTGAAAATAAGAGCTAGTTTTTTTTTGAAGCTATAAAAAAATTTATAAATCCTTAGCTAGACTAGGAGAATACTCATATTATCAACAAACAAAATTAGTTCATTAAATGAACTACTTGAAAAGGAAATTAAGGAGTGCCTGGCTGGCTCAGCTGGCTGAGCATGTTGCCTCAAGATCTCGGAGGGTGTGAGTTCAAGCCCCACACTGGGTGTAGAGATTACTTGGAAAGGAAATTAAGAAAAAAATAACATTCACAATAATACCAAAAAGAATAGGAGGTGAAAATTATGTAACACTGATGGAAGAAGCCATAAATAAATGGGAATACAGTCCATACTCACAGATTGGAAGAATTGATATTATTAAAATTTCCATACTACCTAAAGTGATCTACAGGTTCAAAGCAATTCCTATCAAAATGTCAATGGCATTTTCCACAAAAACAGAAAAACAATACTAACATTCATATGAAACCACAAAGGACCCCAAATAGCCAAAATGGTCTTAAGGGTTGGGAGAAGGAGGAATCACCCTTCCTGATTTCAAAATATACTACAAAGTTCCAGTAACAAAAACATTATGGGACTAGCACAAAGTAGACATAGGCCAAAAGAATAAAATTGAGAGCCCCGAAATAAAAACACACATATTCAGTCAACCAATCTTTGGTAATGATGCCAAGGCTACACAATGGGGAGAGTGTTGTGGAAAAATAATCAGACCTGTGAGAGACCAACTGACACTCCGAGAAGGAGGAGAACTCATATTTATTTTACACCAGTGGACCCAAATGAGATCGTGCTCCAAGTTCTGGGCCAAGGTCAACAGGATTATAGGGCTTTTATAGGGCACTGCAGGCAGTCAGGTTCCAAGGACTATGCTGACTCCTGGTAGGCAGGTTTAAAACAAGGGAACAGGGCTGCTTTAGGCGGGAACAGTAAAGCAGTGAGCCTGTGGCTGGAAGCCTGTTCACAGAAGCAGAAGCCGCTGGTTATCTCTTGCTCCCAGTAGGGCTTCTGGTTATCTCTAGCTTATTGTTAGTAACTTCCATCCCCTGGGGCTGCTTGGCCTGGGCCTGCTCTGGGTAATTTTCCTCTTCAAAAGGACAGTGTCTTCACTACATGTTGCTGGGAAAACTGGACATCCACAGACAAATGAATGAAACTGGACCTTTATCTTACAGTACGCACAAACACTAACTCAAAATGGATTAAAGACTTAAACATAAGACCTGAAACTATAAATCTCCTGGAAGAAAACACAGGACGGATGCTTTAGGACACTGGTTTTGGTAATTACTTATTGGATATGAAACCAAAAACATAAGCAACAAAAACAAAAATAAATAAGTGGGACTAGATGAAACTAAAAATCTCAGCATGGCAAAAGAAACAACACAATCACGAATGACCACGTATTATATGACATTTATATGAAATGCCCCAAAGAGGCAAATCTATAGAGACAGAAAGCAGACTAGTAGCTGCCTCAGGCTGTGGGAGGATGGGAAAGGGGTGTGACTGCTAATGGGTACTGGGTTTTTTTGATGGGTTGAGGTGTTACCCTAAAACTAAATCTGTGCTGTTAAGGACTCTGTTTCTGGAACAGAGTATCCTATATAATATAAAATACTTTATCAATGCTCTCATACAAAATAACCATATTTTGAAGGAAGTATATCATTCAGAAAACTCCTCTTCCACAAATCTGCTTTTCAACAAGTCTCCCAGTCTTGAGCCCTTTATTTTCAATGTGACACATGAAAATATAAAAGTGCAGAGGCCTGGTGGCCAGATTTCATGATGCTCATAATATATTTGAAAAAACAGAAAACAAATATATTTTGTTTCATGATTAGTGCTTTCTACTACAGGAACATAAAAGAAAAAAATTATTATTTTTATTTTTGGCTAAATTATATAAAAATAACCGTTTTCTACATCTCTTACATAGAGATTTTATCAATCTTTCAATTCTAAGCTTGGGATTTTCTTCTGAAGAGATAAATAAATTAAGTTGACTGAAATTAATTTTAAAATCAACCTACACATTGTGTATATGTATTCTACCAAATGCTAGAGTGGGCTCATTAACCAGAATTTTACTCTCTAAAAATGAAAGCACTTCCTCATGAGAATCTGTCAGTAACATTCATTAGACATTTACCTTTTGAATCCTGGTTGTGCCAGTATTTTTTTCCTGAGCATTTAATGCCTCTTGTTTTTGAACTTCTCCTTTCATTCCATTCACAAGGCCTGAAGGCTGCCATGAATCATCCCATGTATCTTTGGGTCCAGAAAAGCACCAATCCTATGGAGAAAAAATTGCAAACACAAACCAAGGCATAGTGCCACGTGATCCAGACAGAGAAGAACATGGGCAAGGTAAAGGCAAGGAGGCAAAGTTGATTAAACAAGAAAATATGTTTATTAAGTTCCTGTATCAGTGAGGCTTCCCCACCCTCCCTTGTTTTATTGGTCCATATCTGATATCTTGAATCCTTGGAACACACAGATGTCATAAAAATAAATACAACTGTGGTTTGTAGTATTTTCTTCAACACTATTTTCATGGCCAGATGACTTTAAATGATCATCTAGTATTTAAATGGCATAAATAATAAGGAGCAATTTAAGTATAGCTATTTCCTCTAAGAAACAGTGGGAAGTAAGTTATATTTTAAATATATTTTAGGGCCAATATTAGCTACTATTCTCAATGCAGAATCCCAGAGATTATATTACAATGCTAATACAATAAAAATAAAATTAGTTGAAAACAGCATTTTTATAGATCCCAAGGCCTAAGATTCCAGTGATAAAACAAAAGTTATAATGGTTAAAAGGTTAGATGGGATAATAAGTCCATGATTTATTCTTCCCTGTTTCAACTTGTCCTCCTCCCTATCACTACCACCTTTGGGGAAAAAAAATGAATACTTCTGAATTATCATTTGATATATCCTTTTGCATTCCAAAGTGTATAGATTTCTTGAAGAAATTTACATTTCCATTTTTAAGTAATGATCTGTTGTTTCCCAGGGATCTAACCTTTTGCAGCATTTCTTTACATGATGGATATGGTTTCTTTCCACCAAGGCTTGAGGCAAATAAGTGGGAGGCAGCATCGTCCCCTTTATCCATTTTAGCCTGCAAAGGTAACCAATTTTCATCCCAAACATCATCACCGATAGTCACTGATTCCAGGCATGGCATTCCAGTGGGAATCTCATCCTAGAATGTATCAGAAGACAAAGAAAACTTTTAACTTACAGTTGCTATATATTTTAAAATTTAGTTTTACGATTTTTTTTCTGGATTCTAGGTAAAGATGGCAGTTTGAATACATAATTGATTACCCTCTCTCTCCTGAAACATCACCAAAATATTCAGATTTTAGATATAAACTCACTGTTAAACCAGAAGAAAACACAACATACATTCTGGATATAGAAAAGAAGGTAAGTGATAACCTAAGAAGTCTGAGAAAGTAGAATCCTGAGCTTATAGCAGGAAAAACTGAGAAGCAACCTGAATTTATACCAAAATGGCAAATGCTCAGAAATTGCTACTACAAGGTTTTTGGAAATGAGAATGTAAAGTGGGAACAAAAAGAAAAGCACTGATAAAAAGTGTGTGTAAGAAGCAATTAAATCTCCAGATACCCCACCCTATTCCATATACAAAGGAAGCCACACCTCTTTTTCATGCTGGAAAGCCAGAGGGTCTTCTGGAGGATAAAAGGGAGGGTGGAGCAAGCATAAACACAGGGGAATTCAGCAAAGGTTTTTATACCAAATATCAAGACCCCTAGGTCTGTTTTCAATAGCAGGACAGAAATAAAAGTAAAGAATACATGATCCTGAAGAGAGATCCATAGGAATGATCCAATCTGAACAGAGAGAGAAAAAACTGGGAAAACAAAAGCAAAAACAGAGCCTTGGGGACATATAGGACAATACCAAAAGGTATAACATTTGCTTCATGGGAGTACCAGAAGGAGAAAAGAAAGAGTACAGTACAGAAAAAGTATTCGAAGCAGTGTCTGAAAATGGCACAAATTTGATGAAAGACATAAACCTACAGATTCAAAACCTTAGCAAACCGCAAAGAGAAATTAACATCTAAACAGATTATAATCTACCTCTTGAAAACTAAAGACAAACAATCCTAAATGTAGACAAAGAAAAATGACATGTTATTATAAAGGAACAACAATTCCAGTACTGCATATTTTTCATCAGAAATTATGAAAGCCAGAAGGAAGTGGAAAGAAATTTTTAAAGGCCCGAAAGAAAAAAAACTAGCAACCCAGAATTCTACATCCAGCAAAAATATCTTTCAAGAATAAAGATAAAATAAATACACTCCCAATGAAGAAAACTTAAAAAATTTATTGTCAACGGGTATACTCTAAAATAATTGCTAAAGGAAGTTCTTTGGATAGAAAGGAGAGGATACCAGAAGGAAAGTTGGTATATCAGAAATAAAGAGTAACAGAAACGATCAGTATCTGAGGAATTGTAATGGGACTATTCTTCTATTGAATTGTTTATAATATATTTAAAGGTAGAAAGCAAAAACTATAACATTATAAACTCTCAAACTATATACTTGTTATATATAAACAGCATAAAGGAGGTGGAAAGGGGTAAAATACCTAAATGGTGGTAAGATTTCTACATACCACTTGAATTAGTCCATATAAATTACATCTACTATGTAAAGCCAAGATGTATATTGTAATTCCTAGAATAACCAGTCAAAATGCTATACAGGCAGATATAATAAAAATATAATTAAGTAAACTAAAACAAACTATTAAAAAAGAATACTAAGTAAGAAAAATACAAAAAAAAGAATAACACTAAAAGGAGGAAGGAAAAGCAAAGGAATGAAAAGCCGAGGTTAAAAAAAATATATTATAATAGACCTATAATCAAAATATATCAATAATGATATTAAATGTAAAATGTATAAACATACTAACTAAAATTCATATCATCAGAATGGATTTAAGAAATGACTAAACTATATGCTGTCTCAAGAAATTTACCTCAAATATAATGACATAGGTAGGTTAGAAGTAAAAAGATGAAAAAGGACATATTATGCCACAGTTAAAAAAATAAAGCTGGAGTGGCTATACTGTTATCAGACAATGTAGGCATCAGTGCAAAGAAAGTAACTATGGATAAAGACATTTCATAATGATGAAAGGGTCAGTTCATCAAGAAAACATACCAATCCTAAATACATGTCACCTGACAATAAAACTCCAAAATACATGAGGAAAAAAACTGACAAGGAAAGAAAGAGAGGGGACAGAGGTATACTGGAACAAATTATAGCAGAGAACTTCCCCAACATGGGGAAGAAAACAAGCATTCGAGTCCAGGAGGCACAGAGAAACCCCCTCGAAATCAATAAAAATAGGTAAACACCCCAACATATAATAGTGAAACTTGCAAATCTCAGACACAAAGAGAAAAACCTGAAAGCAGCTCAGGACAAGAATTCCATTACCTACAAAGATAGAAATAATAAGACTGGCAAAAGACCTATCCACAAAGACTTGGCAGGCCAGGACTGGCACAATACATTCAGGTGCTAAATGAGAAAAACATGCAGCCAAGAATACTTTATCCATCAAGGCTGTCATTCTGAATAGGAGAGATTAAAAACCTTCCAGAACAAAGATAAATTAAAAGAATTTGTGATCACAAGTCAGCCCTACAAGAAATAGTAAAGGGGATACTTTAAGTGAAGAGAGGGCCCAAAAGTAATATAGACCATAAAGTAAAAAGACAACATAAAAGAAGTGACTTAACAGGTGATACAATAGCACTAAACTCCTATCTTCCAATAATTACTCTGAATGTAAATGGGTTAAATGTCCCAATCAAAAGACACAGGGTAGGGTGCCTAAGTGGCTCGGTTGGTTGGGCGACTGCCTTCGGCTCAGGTCATGATCACCAAGTCCTGGGATCGAGTCCTGCATCAGGCTCCCAGCTCCATGGGGAGTCTGCTTCTCCCTCTGATCAATCCTCTCATGCTCTCTCACTCTGTCTCTCTCTCTCTGAAATAAATAAATAAAATCTTAAAAAAAAAAGACACAGGGTATCAGATTGGATAAAAAAGTAAGGCCCATTCATATGCTATCTGCAAGAAATTCATTGTAGATCCAAAGATTGAAAGTGAAGAGGTGGAGAACAATTTATCATGCTAATGGTTATCAAAAAAAAAAAAAAAAAAAAAAAAAAAGCTAGGGTGGCAACACATATCAGATAAATTAGATTTAAAACCAAAGACTGTAATAAGAGATGAGGAAGGACACTATATCATAATCAAAGGGTCTATCCAACAAGAAGATCTAACAATTGTAAATATTTATGCCCCTAACATGGGAGAGGCCAATTATATATTCCAATTAATAACAAAATTAAAGAAACACATCAATAATAATACAATAATGATAGGGGACTTTAACACCTCTGTCACTGAAATGGACAGATCATCTAAACATAAGATCAACAAGGAAACAATGGCTTTGAATAACACACTGGACCAGATGGACTTAACAGGTATATTCAGCGCATTCCATCCTGAAGCAAGAGAATACACATTCTTCACGAGTGCACATGGAACATTCTCCAGAATGGAAAACACAGTGGGCCTCAAGTGGTGCCAAAAGATTGGGATCATTCCCTGCATAATATCAGACAACAATGCTTTGAAACTTGAACTCAAGCACAAGAGGAAAGTTGAAAAGAATTCAAATCCATGGAAGGTAAAGAGCATCCTACTAATAAATGAATGGGTCAACCAAGAAATTAAAGAAGAATTTAAAAATTCATAGAAAAAAATGAAAATGAAAACAACTGTTCAAAACCCTTGGAATGCAGCAAAAGGCAGTCCTATTGTACACAGTAAGCAATTCAGCCTTTCTCAAGGAACAAGAAAAGTCTCATATACACAATCTAACTTCACACGTAGAGATGGAGAAAGAGGAGCTAATAAAGCCTAAACCCAGGAGGAGAAGAGAATTAATAAAGATTAGAGCAGAAATCAATGAAACAGAATGGATGAATTCCTAGAAACATATAACTACCAAAATTGAACCAGGAAGAAATAGAAAACCTGAACAGACCCATAACTGCAAGGAAATTGAAGCAGTAACCAAAAATCTTCCAATGAATAAGAGTCCCAGGCCAGATGGCTTCCCAGGGCAATTCTACCAAACATTTAAAGAGATAATACCTATTCTTCTGATACTGTTCCAAAACTAGAAATGGAAGGAAAACTTCCAAACTCATTCTACAAGGCCAGCATTACCTTGATTCCAAAACTAGACAAAGACCCCATTAAAAAAGAGAATTAAAGATCACTATCCCTGATAAACAGATGCAAAAATTGTCAACAAGATACTAGCCAATTGAATCCAACAGTACATCAAAAGGATTATTCACCATGACCAAGTGGGATTTATTCCTGGGCTGCAAGGGTGGTTCAAAATCCACAAATCAATCAATGTGATACAGCACATTAATAAAAGAAAGGATAAGAATCAAAGGATAAGAATTATATCATCCTGTCAATAGATGCAGCAAAAGAACTTGACAAAACACAGCATCTTTTCCTGATTAAAACAAAAAACAAAAAAACCCCTCCAGAAAGTAGGGTTAGAAAGAACATATCTCAACATCATAAAGGTCATACACAAAACACCCACAGCTAATATCCTCTTCAAGGTCAGAAACATGACAGGGATATCACTCTCACCACTGTTGTTCAACATAGTACATAGTCCTAGCTTTAGCAATCAGACAACGAAAAGAAATAAAAAGCATCCAAACTGGCAAAGAAGAAGTCAAACTTTCACTCTTGACAGATGACATGATAACTCTATTTAGAAAAACTGAAAGACTCCACAAAAAAATTTACCAGAACTGATATAAGAATTCAGCAAATTCGCAGGATAGAAAATCAACGTACAGAAATCTGTTGCATTTCTACACACCAATAATGAAGCAGTAGAAAGGTAAATCAAGGAACTGATCCTATTTACAACTGCACCAAAAACTGTAAGATATCTTGCAATAAAACTAACCAAAGAGGTAAAAGATCTGTGCTCTGAAAACTACAGAACACTTAAGAAACTGAAGCCTCCCCCCAACACACACACAGACAGAGAAACATTCCATGCTCACAAATTGGAAGAAAAAATACTGTTAAAATGTCTATGCCACCCAAAACAATCTACACACTAATGCAATCCCTATCAAAGTAACACCAGCATTTTTTCACAGAGCTGTAACAAAGAATTCTAAAATTTGTATGGAACCAGAAAAGACCTCAAATAGCCAAAGTAATGTTGAAAAAGAAAAACAAAGCTGGAGGCATCACAATTCCAGACTTCGAGCTGTATTATAAAGCTGTAATCAACAAGATAGCATGGTATTGGCACAAAAACAGACATATAGATCAATGGAACAGAATAGAGAATCCAGAAATGGACTGACAAATATATGGTCAACTCATCTTTGACAAAGCAGGAAAGAAGAGCCAATGGAAAAAAGAGTCTCTTCAACAAATGGAGCTGGTAAAACTGGACAATGCACAAAAGAATGAAATTGGACCACTCTCTTACACCACACACAAAAATAAATTCAAAATGGATCAAAGACTTAAATGTGAGACAGAAATCCATCAAAATCCTAGAGTAAAAACCCTAATAAACTGGAATTTCTTAAAGTTAAAATTCTGTGGTATGAAAACCACTATAAAGAGAATATAGACATGCTACAAGCAGGAGAATACATTTGAAAATCACATATCTGACAAAGCACTAGGATTCAGAAGATTTAAAGCACTCTCGAAAACTACTAGCAAGAAAACAAACAACCCAACCAAAACATGGGCAGAAGGCTTGGCCATTTCCCCAAGAAGTATGTATATGGATGGCAAGTAAGCACACATAAAGATGTTCAACAGCACTCATTAGGGAAATGCAAGTTAAAATCACACTGTGACACTACTACATATCTATTTGAATGGCTAAAAATGAAAATTACTGATAAGACCTAGTGCTGGCAAGATAACAAACAACTAGAACAGTTTGGCCTACACTTACCACATCACTTCTCATTATCTTTACACAAAAATCTGTTATGTTGCCACAGCATACTTCTTGACTGTCAATAGCATTTACAGTAATAATGTAAACACTGAACAGTGATCTAATGGAAATGGTGGTACGACATTAGTAAGATGAGGGACCGGGGACAGAAAGGATACATTTATGTGTAGTGGGGCAAAAGGATAAAAGGGAAGGAAACCTTCCTCTTTTCCAGAAGGGCGTAAAACTGAAAGCTCAGGAAATAATGTAAGCATGTTATTTACATGCCTACATTGTAAATAAGCAACAGGTAAATCCCAAAAGCAGCAGCTGGAAGAGATGAAAATGGTTGCTCTGTGAAATACAAAATGTAGAGGAAGGGGTTAATGGGGCCCTCCAAGCTATGTGTATGTAAATATTAGGTTAAAAATAAAATATATCCTCGAAAGCTGTGGAAGTTTTTCCTGTTGTGTTCTCCTGATACTGTATCTCAGTACTCATTTCTAATCACCACAAAATTCCTGAAGACTGCCCAAAGCAACGAGATAGAAAAAACTGACACATCAAAGCCAGATAATGCCTTTCCTTTTTTGTGATCAAGACTCTGTTGTTTCAACTTTCATATTGGTGACTGCTGAAGAGAAAATGTAATTCATCTGTACAAGATGCTCTGATGGCACCGAAAGCAGAATTTAAAGAGCGACCTCATTCCCGTCTCCTTCACTTATGAGTTCAGTTTATGAATTATATTTTCAAAAAACTCCTTCCTTCTCCTACCTCATTTTCTTCCTTCAGATCCTTTAGCTCTGGGATGGACCATGTTGGGTCTTCTTCACAGCACTTATCTTGGTTTTCCATAGAAGCGAATTCAGAATCCTTTAATGGCTCATTTAATTCAGATTTAAGGTGAGTGAAAGCTTTTTCATCATTAATATCTTGCTAGTAGATATGAAAGAGACATTATTTTATTTTCCATACTAATGCTGTTTCTAAAATCTGCATGCCTATACATTTTGGGAAGAATTTTTCACTATGGCTCATACAGATGCTACATTATTTTCTAACTTTATCCATGACGTTCCTATTCTGCTAAACTAGTTCAAGCCAACAAACACTTACGGAGCATACATTATGAAATGTGTGTAGGGTAGCTCTGTGGATGTAAAGATGAATACTGAGGATTGCAGCTCTAAAGGAACTCCTGGGGCACCTGGGTCGATCAGTGGGTTAAGCCTCTGCCTTCGGCTCAGGTCATAATCCCAGAGTCCTGGGATGGAGCCCCAGAGATCGGGCTCTCTGCTCGGCAGGGAGCCTGCTTCCTCCTGCCTGCCTTTCTGCCTACTTGTAATCTGTCTGTCAAATAAATAAATAAAATCTTTAAAAAAAAAAAAACAAATAAAGGAACTCCAAATACAGCAGGAAGACACAAAATCAGATAATCACTGTACAACCTTCAGTGTAGAGCCATTGCAGAGATATGACCAAAATATTGTTGGGGAGGAAGAGGTCTTAAAAAGATTCAATGAAGGAGGTAACACAAACAGGATTTATTATTTTTTTTTTAAAGATTTTATTTATTTATTTGATAGACAGAGATCACAAGTAGGCAGAGAAGCAGGCAGAGAGAGAGGAGGAAGCAGGCTCCATGCTGAGCAGAGCCCCCGATGTGGGGCTCGATCCCAGGACCCTGGGATCATGACCTGAGCCGAAGACAGAGGCTTTAATCCACTGAGCCACCCAGGCACCCCCACAAACAGGATTTAAAGAGAGTAGCAATTTCAGAACAGGTTAATCTCCCAGTAGTCAAACTGACCCTCCCTTTTCATCTAATAGTTAGCAAATATCTACTAAAAACATAAGATCATCTCTATAATTTTATTTTACAAGTCAGATATGTAAAACACATTTGGGCAAAATATTTTATTCAGTGAAAATAAAAAGCCTTCCTGGGCCCAAAACCCCTTTAGCACTCAATCAAACACATCCTATATTCTTAGCCCAGTACTTGTTGTCATGAGGAATATAAGACTCAGAGGGCATGTTCATTTATTTGTTCAAAGGTCTTAAATAAGTCTTTACTTGGTGCTTCATTTTACTCCTATCTAAAACAGGGATACGAAAGTACCAACCTGGTAAAGTGATCATAAAATTAATTAGCACATGAGTATGCTTAGAACAGCCCCTCCCATGTAGTTCAAGTTCAATAAATGCTGCTAGTGGTTTTTTGTTATTATTTTTATTACTACTACTGTTGGGTGGAATAGTATGGAATAGTAATAGTGGTAATAATAATAATGTTATTACTGTGAGTGGGAGTCACTTAAAGACTTACAGAAAAAATAGGAAATAAGAACACTAGAAAAGTCTGAGATATGCAGAGAGAAGAACAGCAATTAGATTAGTGTAGGTGAAGTCACAACTGCACCAAAGCAGTAATGGAATTTAATATATGTGAGAAATTGTACAGAAGAAAGCAGGACTGTAGCAAAGATTTAAACCAGCAAATAATGAGAAACAAAGTACTGTTAAGATCATTGCATAAAGTTCCTGAACTTTCCTAGGTTTGGAAAGCCTCAGTTTCCTCACCTATAAAGCAAGGATGATTACAGCAACTATATCACAAGCATTCTATGAGGATTAAATTACATATTATGCTCACACTGTTTTTCATAGTGTTTGGCATTTAATAAGAACTCATTAAATGTTAATAATAAGAAAGATTATAATAATTTTTGCAAAAACCTCTCACCAGGGTATATAATTCACTCTCTTTTGATTGTGGACTTATCTCTCGGTCTTCATTAAAATAGTGCTGCTGGGAAGGATAACCCAGTTCTGTCAGAACCACATCTTCTGGCCCTGAACTGGATTTAGTATATAAAGCTAAAGGGTTGAGTTCTCTGAAACCCTGGGATTTAAAAAAAAGGGTTTGATCAGTTAGAGAAAAAGTGAAAAATTTAGCACTTCATAATTTTCAAATGTGGAAATGTTGTCTTCTAAAATTTAACAGTTAAAAACTTTTCCATATTGATAATTTCTCCGAGTCACAAAAATTATTATTAACAGTGATGCAGACATCACCATAAACATCTGCAAAAGAAGAGTGCTGTCTTCTCTAAGAAGGCCTCAAAGAAATTATTTGAGGTAAGATAGAATCCTCAAATTAGTTACTTAAAAGTATTTACACTCTCATCAGCCAAAGGTGGTTTTTTGTGGTCATTTGAAAATTAAGAGACTGCTCTGCATTAAGAAGGCAGGCATCTCACAGATGTCTCTAAGATTAAAGAATACATCAAATACCTTCTTTATTAAATTATCTTACACCTTCAAATATTGAGAGTAAATAAAATATATTACAAAACACATCCAGACTGCTCTACCTTAGAAGGGACATTTTCTCGGCATACAATAGCATGGCCCTCCGTTCTCAAGACATGATGGAAATAGATGTCTTCATTTGACGATGTATCACACAGGAAAATGTTAAGGATTCCGTCTACATATTCATCCACTACCCCCACTAACGGCTTCAAACCACACAACTTCTGAAACTGCAAAATAGCTCTGGATGTCCAATGTTCCTGAAATGTAATCAAGACATGAGATTCAGACAACAAATTCAAACATGAATTATAGTAACCACATACAAAAATAAATTCCTGATGAACTAGAGATTTTCATGTAAAAATAAAGCCATAAAAGTACTAGAATTACACACTGCAGGATAAAAGTCAGAGTAAAGGAAAAATTATTTAAAATGTGATTATGGAAAAAAATTTTATTTTTTTAAAGATTTTATTTATTTATTTGACAGACAGAGATCACAAGTAGGCAGAGAGGCAGGCAGAAAGAGAGAGGGAGAAGCAGACTCCCCGCCGAGCAAAGAGCCCGATCTGGGGCTCGATCCCAGGATCCTGGGATCACGACCTGAGCCGAAGGCACTGAGACACCCAGGCACCCAAAACATTTATTATTTATGTGGTGAAACACTTTCATTTTCAGAAATAAGTAAGTTAAATTACTGGACTAATCCTTCCACAGAAACCACTAAAATTCTAGATAAAATATTTTCTAAATATGTCCAAAAGCATCAAAGAACTGTCAAGAGAGTAAAAGATTCTCAGGAGTGAGGGTTGCTGGGGGCAGTGGGAACAGGATAGGGTGGTGGGGATATGGGGCTGGGGAGGCTATGTGCTATGATGAGTACTGTGAAATGTGTAAACCTGGCAAGTCACAGACCTATTCCCCTGGGGATAAAAACACATTATATGTTTATTTCAAAAATTTAAAAATTAAAAAAAAAAAAGATTCTCAGGATAGAATTAAAGGAAAAGTGTGAACTATTTGCCTTAAAAAAGGACAAGAGGGGCACCAGGGTGGCTCAGTTGGTTAAGTGACTACCTTCGGCTCAGGTCATGATCCCAGAGTCCTGGGATCAAATCCCGAGTCGGGCTCCTTGCTCGGTAGGAAGCCTGCTTCTCCCTCTCCCTGCTTTTTTTCTCTCTCTCTCAAATAAATAAAATATTTTTTAAAAAAAGGAAAAGAAATAAACTAGCCTTCACAGGGATTTGCAGTTCAATTATCACCTGGATAGTAGACAAATCCTCAAGTTGTTCATTCAAATTAACATGATTCCAGACAGGGAGTATTCCTAGGTACTTTCATTTCCTGGTACTTCCACTTCCTAGCAGAAGTGAATGCAAATCTCTCTAGAGGTAGGCAATCTTATCCTATATTATTCAAACATTCTCACAAATAATTTTTAAAAGATAATCAACAGCACATGGGCAAAGATAAAAGGCATACAAAGAAACAACTAATCACAAGTAAGAACAAGCAGAAACAATATAAGTAAACCTTCAAAAACTTTAGATAATTATAAAGCAACTAAACATACTACACTTAAAAAAAGATTAATTTGAAAGCTTTGCAGAGACCAGCAATCTATAAAAACTCATCTAGCAAAACTACAGAACAAAGAGAACTTTTAGAGAGTAAAAATATAATAACTAAAACTTAAAACCTAAAAGACTGACTCAGTAGCAGGTTAGAAAGAATTAAAGGGTAAATCAGTAAAGTGGAAGATAATTTGGGAAGAAAAAAAAAAACCCAGAATGCAAATATGGAAAGAGAGAAATACATAAAATACAGAGCTTAAAAAATATGGAAGATTGAGAAAGTTTAACATACTTTTAACTGTGGTCCCAGAGAAAGAGATGCAGAAACAGAGAGAGAGGGAATATAAATATGAATAATGGGGGAAAGACAATACTAACTGAAGAGAGAGTGGCTGGGAATTTGCCAGATTTAATAAAAAGTCACAAAGTACAGATAAAGGGAGTTCAATGAACCACAAAGCAGGATAAATAAGCATAAATCCACACATAAACATACTAAAACTGAAGACACCAGCAATAAACAGGAAAATGTTAGAAACAATTATAGACAGGGGCGCCTGGGTGG
This sequence comes from Mustela nigripes, assembly GCF_022355385.1. NCBI lineage: Eukaryota > Metazoa > Chordata > Mammalia > Carnivora > Mustelidae > Mustela > Mustela nigripes. Next base: position 22,869,365 of record NC_081566.1, read on the forward strand.
CTCAGTGGTTTGGGCTGCTGCCTTTGGCTGGGGTCATGATCTCAGGGTCCTGGGATCGAGCCCCGCATCGGGCTCTCTGCTCCGCAGGAAGCCTGCTTCCCTCTCTCTCTCTCTCTCTCTCTCTCTCCCTGCCTCTCTGCCTACTTGTGATCTCTGTCTGTCAAATAAATAAATAAAATCTTAAAAAAAAAAAAAAAGAAAGAAACAGATAGACAAAAAGGACACTGCCTTCAAAAGACTATCCACCACCCTGACAGCTGACTTCTCCAATAAGGTAAGGGAGACCAGAAGCCACTGTCATGATATCTTCAGTGCACTAAAGATATTACCTGCCAATCTAAAATTGTAGTGAATGTATCTGCCAAAAATAAGAGCAAAACTTTGTGTCTAGGTACACATGACTTAGTCTGCCATCAGCAAACCCTCGCAAGATGAAATCTTAAAGGATATAGTTCAAATAAAAGGAAAATGTTCTCAAGGGGTTTGGGCGGCAAGAATAAAGAGCTAAGAAGTTGAGAAACACATGACTAAATCTAGATGAACACCATTTTATGTGGTCCATTTCTTGAGGGTTTTTTTTAAAAGATTTTTATTTATTTGACAGACAGAAATCACAAGTAGGCAGAGAGGCAGGCAGAGAGAGAGAGGAAGAAGCAGGCTTCCCGCTGAGCAGAGAGCCTGATGCGAGGCTCAATCCCAGGACCCTTGAATCATGACCTGAGCCGAAGGCGGAGGCTTTAACCCACTGAGCCACCCAGGCGCCCCTCTTGAGGGGTTTAAAACAATAATCAGACAACAAAAATAGATCAGAAGAGGAGGTTAAAGAAAGTGTTCTAATGTCTTTGGATCGCTATTTACAACATGTGTTGTATTTCCCAGAGTAATCCCTAAAATAATATAGTGTGTCAGCAGAATGATTAAAAAACTTTTCAAAATAATGCATGCAAGGTGACAGAAAGAACAGATAAGACTGTGATGTTCCACTCAGGCCACTGGGGTTTACTGCCTGCAGTTTAGTAGCTGTCTAAGGATATGGGCAGACAGCAGTCACTGATTTTGAAACAGCCATCCTGTGGCTCCCTACCTTCAAGTATTTCTCCTATAACTCCTAGCTTTCTGCCAGTCCAAATAATGTCCTCTAACTCTTCAAGCCAGCAAGGCTACATACTGGGGGACTGACCCCAGCATAGAAGCTGAAAATTTCCTGATCTTACCACCTACAGCTTGACACCCAAGGGTAGATCTCTGCTTTTCCGCCTGCTTTGGATTTTGCCTATGGGAGTATTAGTCCCACCATGCTACTCTGTTGTTACTCTGCCATTACCAAACACATTAACTATTTTTGAAACCATAAAAAAAGATTAAAAAGTTGAGATTCATTCGTTTAGTTGATGACCTTTATTAAGCACCTACCATGACGCGACCATTGAACCAGGCACTAGAGACAAGGCCCCTCATCTCAGAAGCTTACACCATGTATGTGAACAAATAATTGCAATAATACCAGATAGAGTGTTATAAAGATAAAAAAAAAAAAACTGCAATGAACGACTAAAGTAGGAGCGTGTACTTTAAATTGGCTGGTCAAGGAAGTCCTTCTAGGGAAATAATATTTGCGCTTAAATCTGAGTGACAAAAACGGGCCAACCATGAGAACGCTTTGAACAAGCTATTCCAAGGAACAGAGTGAGCAAAAGCCTTAAGGTCAGAATCACTTCAGGAAGGAAAAAAGAAAACAAAAAGAGACAGGAAAATGGAAGCCATCTGGCTAATGTGACAGTAATGAACACTGGCTCCAAGTGGGTCAAATTTAGCCCTGAGCTCCTGATGGAAGAAAGAAACCAAGGCTAAAATGCACCCTAAAACACAATCCTGAATACTTATTTGCACAAAAACTGTAACTGCATACATTATTTACATACTTAAAAATCAGAACAGAGGGGTGCCTGGGTGGCTCAGTGGGTTAAGCCTCTGTCTTCAGCTCAGGTCATGATCCCAGGGTCCTGGGATCAAGTCCCACATCAGGCTCTCTGCTCAGCAGGGAGCCTGCTTCCCCCCCCCACCTGCCTGCCTCTCTGCCTACTTATGATCTCTGTCAAATAAATAAATGAAGTCTTATAAAAAAATTTTTTAAAAATCAGAACAGATTGAATGTCTAACAATAAAGGGACAGTTAATCTATGATATAAATTTACCTAACAGATTAATATGAATCTATTAAAACTGATAACTATGGTAACATAATAATTTATGCTATAATAATGCTGAGTTAAAAATATAAAATAATATTAGTTTTATGTAATCCTGACAACCCTACAAAAACTGACCCCCAACACTCAATAAATTAAACTGAAAGAAACACATCAAAGTTATAACTTGAATGTGTTTGAAAAGTAGAATAATAAGTAATGTTTTCTTTATTTTTCTTTCTTCTGTACTGTGGTTTTCAGATAAAAATTTTTTTAAAGATTTTATTTATTTATTTATTTGACAGAGAGAGAGAGAGAGAACAGGAGAGGGAACACAAGCAAGGGGAGTGGGAGAGTGAAAAGCAGGCTCCCCACTGAGCAAGGCACCTGATGCAGGCCCAGATCCCAGGACCCGGGATCATGATCTGAGCCAAAGGCAGATGCTTAATGACTGAGCCACCTAGGCGCCCCTCAGATAATTTTTTGAAGTAATAACACGTGTAGTATATAAGCAACTGGTAACTTAAGGTTAAACAAACAAATGGAGTGTAGTAAGTATGTATGGCATATATAGTTAAGAGTTCTGGGGTGACTGAGTGGCTCAATAGGTCAATCATCCGTCCTTGGCTCAGGTCAGGATCCCATGATCCCCGAGGAGGGAGCCTGCTTCTCCCTCTCCATATGCCTGCCGCTCCCACTGCTCATGTGCACTCTCTCTCTCAAATAAAATCTTAAAAAAAAGTGGGGGGGAGGCGCCTGGGTGGCTCAGTGGGTTAAGCCTCTGCCTTTGGCTCAGGTCATGATCTCAGGGTCCCGGGATTGAGCCCCACATCAGGCTCTCTGCTCAGGAGGGGTCCTGCTTTCTCCCTCCTCTTTGCCTACTTGTGATCTCTGTCTCTGTCAAATAAATAAATAAAATCTTTTTAAAAAGATAAAAGAGTTCTCGGGGCACCTGGGTGGCTCAGTGGGTTAAGCCGCTGCCTTCGGCTCAGGTCATGATCTCAGGGTCCTGGGATCGAGTCCTGCATCGGGCTCTCTGCTCAGCGGGGAGCCTGCTTCCCTCTCTCTCTCTCTGCCTGCCTCTCTGTCTACTGTGATCTCTCTCTGTCAAATAAATAAATAAAATCTTTAAAAAAAAAAAGATAAAAGAGTTCTGAGGGAAAAACACAAAGTTAGGTGCATGATATTGATAACTACATAAAAAAGTATTATCTACATGGATGAAAATTCCTCTTGCTTCATCCCCTCCAGTCATCTCACACAACTATGTTATTAAAGAATCCTTTAAAAAACAGATAACTGAGTATAGTGGTTTCCTAGGTAGGTCCTCTAGTTGCTCCCCAGCATCTGAAGGACAATGTCCAGACTCCTGAACACAGACACACATCCCCACTCAGGGTGTGTTTCTCTCACATCACTTGCCATCCACCAGCTCCTCTGCTGCCATGTAAGCAAACTGAGCCACTTATCATTTCTCAAATTTGAGGTATTTTATGTTACCCTCCCTTTGGCTGGAACGTCTTTCTTTTCTTGTCTAGTCTTCCTTCGAAATTCTACTCCACACCACCTCGACTGGAGGGTCATCCCTGACTACCCTCGAGAGAGAAGCGCACTCCTCCTTCTGCAGCCCTAGCGTACCCTATAAACAGCTCTACAGCAAATACGACACAGCACCCTGATTTCTATTTCCACGTCTACCTTCCAGAGTATCTACAGTGACTTCTCACTGTAGGGCTCATTCCATGTTTTATTTCTGTATCCTGAGATCCTAGAACTGCTCGCAACATCAAATGTTTGCTGATTAAATGGGGAACGAACATACCTCTACTGGTCTCACCCAAGCCAAAGAACAAGGGATAGCCTGAGCTGGAAGCTTTGTGTAGCAGCACCTGTAAGAGAAAAGCAAATACACGAATTACTGAATCATATTTTTAAATATATTTCACAGAATCTCTAACCCATTCTTGATTTTAGCTATTCACACCACTTCAAAGTATTTTATTCATGCATTTTTAAGATAATGTCTTACACTTCAAAGCAATCTAAGAAATAAAATTTTAAAACATAATCTCTGAAAGTCGTGCAATTAAAATATAGGTAGAAACAAACCAACCTTCATGCTATATAAATATAACTCTTAGCATGACCCAAAAAATCATTTTCTTAATAAGAGACTGGAATTTAGTCTCATGGTCCGTTCAGATTCATAGTCATGTGAAAGAAGACATAAGATATTATAATCCCCCTGTGAAACTAAGGAACTGCATGCCAAGGCCATCTGCACTAAGAACAGAGAGGGATGGAAAGGAGGGAAGAATAGAATGAGGAAGGCAAGAGAAAAGGAAGAGTGATCCTAACTCCACGTGGCTTCAGCACAAGGATTCAAAACTTAAGAATAATTTAATAAGATTTGTTAACTCACTTGAGAAATCTCAGGGAGGACTTCTGAACAGTTCCTATATTTCCAAAGTCTGGGTAGAATACTTCAACTTCCTGCTTCCCAAGGACTCGATGGATAATGACACGATACCACCACTTATCCTCAGAAATCCTTACACAACAGAGATGTCCTGGTTGGATGAAATACTCTGGCATGGCGTACCGATCAGAAACCAGCTGATTAGAGTAGCAGCGCCTACAGAATTCCATAATACAGGGAATCACACGGAGGAAGAAAAGACCAAGATCATTTTTACTGATGTATCAAGAGCAAGTAAGTCTTGGCAGAAAGGAAAAGAATCCCTCCGATTTCTGATTTGTCAATGCTTATTAATACTAATTAATTTTATTTTCCTCTTTCTTATCCAAATCCCTTCTCTTCATCAATAAACTTCTTCAAATAAAAAGTTACACATTCCTTTAAGCTCATACTCTCTGAACAAAATGTAACCCAACTCCAGCTCTTCCCTAGTATTCCAGTTTCACCTTCGGTCACTGTCCACCCAACCTCACACAGTTGTGACTTCACGTCCCTACTTGTTGCTCCCAGAGCACAATGCTACTCCCGTCGTTAATGCCAACACTGGCCTTGGTGCCAGTGACTGTCTGCACATACCCACACACACCTCCTTGACTGGCAAATTCTTACTTGTTTTTTAAGCAGAGCTCAAGCACCTCCTTTGTGAAACTCTCTTCTACCTGCCCAGGCAGAGTTACCACCTTATGCAATGCCCCACACATCCCCTATGTTCCCAGACAATCGTGGTGCTGACAAAGGCAAAGACCATGTCTGTCTTCTCCTCATACTCCTCATGCCTCAACATCCCAAGCACACAGCAGATTTGGTATTAACAATAACAGCCGCCAACTTTTGAGCCAGACTCCATCCTAAGTACTTTAATCTTCACAGCTCTGTGAGGCAGGTACTATTACAATCCCTACTTTAGAGATAAGGAGACTAGGACCTAGAGAGTTAAAGTAACTTCAAGGTCACAGAGCCAGCAAGTGTGCTTTAAAACATACTAAATCTTATAGGTATACTGAAATGGAATATATGATAATATTTGTACTGAGTGATTATTATGTGACTTACATAATGCCAGGTGTTCTTGGGTAAGAGAGCAGTGAAGTATATAATGTGCTAAAATGGACTGCTCTTGGAGAGGTATATAATAAATTATTCTTACATGTGACAACAATGCAAAAATGATACTGTTGTTCCTGAATAAATCTAAAGCAATCAGAAATGTACGCATTTTACATGATTTTTACTAAGAAAGGGCATCATTTTCAGCAGAGAAAAGAGATTAATTTAGAATAACAGTTCTCCAAAACCCTGAGACCCTGATGCCCTTTCAACAAGTCCATAAAATAAAGACTATTTTAATATTTCTGTATTATTGTGAAAATAGCAATTTGCCTTTTTCACTGTGTTAGTATTTGCAGTGATGGTATAAAAAGCAAGGTGCCTTAGCCAAATCAAGGCAACAGCACCAACTTTACTAGCTGTCATTTACATGTCACTGCCATGCACTCATGATAAAAGAAAAAAAGAAACCAATATCACTTAAGAATGTCCTTGATAAATAAAAATGAAGTTTTATTAAATCTCAACCACTGAGTGACCAGCTTTTCAATGTTCTATGTGACAAAAGTGGAAGTACTATACACAGAAATCACTTCTCAAGTTGTCTTACAGAAAAGCACTTATACATTTGAGTTGTGAATTGAACTAGCTACTCTTTTTGTGCAATATTTTACTTAGAAAATGAACTAGCTATTGTTCTCAAGGAACACCATTTTTGCTTGAAAGGACCATTATCAAACTTTGTTTATTCAGACTTAGGCATTTGACACATATTTTCTCAAAAAAATGAGATGAGCCTGTCACTTCAAGGAAAACACTGAGAATATTTGTCATCACTGATAAAATTTAAGGCTTTCAAGTGAAAATTAGGATTTTGGAAATGTTGCATCTACCACCAAAAGCTCAACAGCTCCCTAATACTTATCTGATGAGATCAGTGATGATATTAATAAATGTGGAAGATCTACATAACTCAGCAAACCAGTATTTTCCAAATTACCAATGCATGGTGTTTTAAAATTATTAATGGGGGTAAAAGATCCTTTCAGGGCCAGCTGTATTGAGTCCACACTTAGAAGGGTCTTATGTTAAAAAAAAAAAATAAAGAAGAAGGGCCTTATGCTTGCTTTAATGTTCTGCCATTGTCCCGAAATTCTTAATGATTTTTAAACTTGGCACCTTGCATTTTAATTCTGTGCTGGAGCCTGCAATTGCATAACCAATCCTGGATTCATTCAAGGTGCAAAGACCAATGGACTTAACACAGTAGACTGTGAAAAGTTCAAATTCCACATTGCAACTAATCTTTAAAGAACTACCACTTGCCAGATTTTGGAATGTTCACAAATTTTCTGAAAATATCAAAGGTATCTATATTAAATTTTCTGGAAACATCAAAAATTTTCACAATTTTTCTATTAAAATACTCCTTTTCCCAACTATGCATCTGTATGAGGCCAGATGTTTTCCCATACATCGACCAAAACAATGTACCTCAAGAGATTAAAGACAAAAGCAGATATTAAAATCAAACTTTCTTCTATTAAGACAGATATTAAAGAGATCTACAAAAATGTAGAAAAATGGCAATATTCTGATTTCTGGAAAAGTTATTTTTCATAGAACTATGTTATTCATATTTACACAAATGGACAACATTATTTTTAGACAAAAAATATGTAAATGTTAGTTTTAATTTCTAAGATAAATATCAATTAACAGAAGTTCTCGAGTCCTTAATTTTTAACCACCCTAAAACCAAAATATTGAGAACTTCTGATTTAGAATGAGATACATGAAAAATACACTGAAAACAACGGACTCCTACCGCATCTCAATCATCATGTCTTCAAGTAACTCTGATGAATCCCTGCTATAGATTCGGATGTAGAATTGACTCGGAGAGATGATATACTCCACAAAGACCCCCACAAGGGTACTGGTATCTAATGGCGGCAGTCTACATAGTTGCTTGTCCCGTACAGCGTCTGGTGGGATATCATGATTTGCCATCTCCAGGTTGAGCTGTGACTTAACTTCTACTTGCTACAAGTTAAAAAAGAAAAGAAACTGCTCTAAAAATTTAAGTGGCATTTCAAACTGTGACATTTCTCAAAGTATTTGTCATGAGTCTTTATCAGAATCACCGGGGGAATTATAAAAATGAAGCCTCTTAAGGCATTAGACAGGACAGACTGAAACAGAGCACCTGGAAGTGGGGCCTCCGATTATGCACTCATAAATTCCCTAGGTGGAAGCCTGGGGAGCTCAGTGGATTAAGCATCTGCCTTTAGTTCAGGACATGATCCCAGGGTTCTGGGATGGAGCCTCACATCAGCAAGAAGCCTGCTTCTCCCTCTCCCTCTGCTAGCCACTCCCCCTGCTTGTGCTTTTTATCAAATAAATAAATAAAATCTTTAAAAAAAATTCCCTAGGTGATCCTTACTACATTAATATATGAAAACTACTGCCTTGTGATATCAAAAGTATGTTATACAGTTGCCCCATACAAAACTGCAAATATGGTACTTAAAATATTCAGGCTGAGGCAACATAGACTGTCATCTTACCCAGCCCTACCAACAAAGGCAACTTTAAAGAATGCTAAATTTCACACTAGTCTTCCAACCAAAAATAGGGTTTCTTAAACACTCTTATTCTAAAATATGTTATTTTCCTTTAGGCCTTTCTCTTGTTCTCTAGAAAATATGCAGTAGGCTTTCCAAACAAAATGTTTTCCTTTCATGAAAGAAGCCAGGTATAGATGGTAGAAGAAAAGAAGAGTAAGCAATTAATTCCTTAACAATAAATAACAGAAGAGGAGAACACAAAAAAAGGAGAATTGTGCGGGCATATAATGAAAAAGAAAAAAGGAAAAGCACCCTATAACTGAGGACAGGGGCAGCAGCCACTGCAGCAGCTGAGACATACAGCAAAAACAAAGCTCCTTGATTCTTCCTTCTGAAGCCCTCAAGGGTTTTCCAGCCCACATTTTAAAAAACATGGACTGAGCACTGGCTGTAACCTCTTGAGAAAACTGGCAAATCATTAAAGCCATCTGAAAACTTTAAAATGAGACCTGAATGAAATTAGTCATACAAAGACTGAAAATCAGAAAAAATGCCATCTAAGGTGACTTCAGACCAGATCTTTGCTCTAAGAAATCATCTATCAAGAAATAAATATTTTTATAATATATTTATAAAATAAATATTTTCTAAAATAGAACTTTGGTTTAAAGAAAAATTCATTCAGTTCATAATGCTGAATCTCCAGTATACAAAGTCGTTAAATCTTACCAACTGTAAAGGCTTTACCACCAGATTAGGCTTCTTGCAAATCTTCTGTTTTGGCTCCTCATGGCTTTTAGGACAATCCCATGCAGTCTCCTTGACAGCAGTAGTAGACAGTGAATTTCTAGGGGGACTGGAGACATAAGCTTTGACTTCTATTTTCTTATCTGATTGAACTAAACATGAATTTCTGACTGATGAAACGTCTCCATCTGAAATAATCAATAGAGCAGATTGTGGATAGCTACTATAACAATCTGTATAACTGTTACCAAGTACATTCTATGGGCCAGGCACTGGACAAATAATGATAAATGAAGAGACATGAACCTGTCATTGCAGAACTTTCATTACGGAGAGATAAAAGGAAGTACTAGAAGGGAACAAATCTTAAATTATTTATGTTGGCAGGGACAGAGTAAGTCTGGCAAGGTAACTTTGACTAAAGGTTTTATTTTTCAATATCCTGATTTCAATTTATTTTTTGTTCAACTTTAGCAGTGAATGCGCATTGTTGCTTAATGTACAATGTATGTGACTACTTAATATTCCATAACACAGAGCCTTAATTTTTAGGGAATTACCAAATCAATCATATTATTTTGTTCAAATTACATATGCATGATGATTGTAAGCGGTTGACACATTAAAACAGACTTCAAATAGACCTAAAACTATAGTGACTCCAAAGAAAAACGAATAAAAGTGCAAAAAGATGTAGGTATCTACATTTGTATCTTTTATAATGATAAAAAAATACATTCTACATGCCTGTGAATAGGAAACTGATTGAATGAATACAGTCACATAAAAGAATTACATGTAGTTAAAAAGGATGAAATAAACTTATTTATGCTAGTATAGAACAATATCCATAATATATGAAGTATAAAAAGCAAGAACTTATACATTTATATAATACTGTTTTATGCAAGAAAATTATACATATGATAAATAACTATGTTATATATATAAAAGGTCCAAAAAGGACCCATTAAAAGAAATTACTAGTTACCACTCTACGCTGCTAGAATTCTTTAAATAAGTAAATGTTGCTTTTATAAGTTTTCCAAAAATCTAGCTAAGCTTACATACATGTTGAAAAAATCTGGAAGACTATGTAAAAACTCTTAACAGCATTTTGGGGGGAAGTAAAATAATGGTAATTATTCACTTCCAACTTTACACTCACCTGTGATAATTTATAAAATGAACATGAGTTATTTTAATAATCAGGAAAATCAGCAAAGCTACACTAATATTTTGGACAAAAAATTGCTACACATCAAAATCATTTTTAAAAGCTTATAAAAGTATAAGTACAATTGACCTCTGAATAATGCAGGGGTTAAAGACATCAAGCCCCCATTCATCAAAAATCTGCATATAATATTTGACTCCCCCAAAACTTTATAATAATAGTCTACTACTGACCAGAAGCCTTACTGTAATATAAACAGTTGATTAACATATATTTTGTACGTCATATGTTATATACTGTATTTTTTTTTTTAAGATTTTATTTATTTATTTTTCAGAGGGAGAGCGAGCACAGGCAGACAGAGTGGAAGGCAGAGTCAGAGGGAGAAGCAGACTCCCCGTGGAGCAAGGAGCCCGATGTGGGACTCGATCCCAGGATGCTGGGATCATGACCTGAGCCGAAGGCAGCTGCTTAACAAACTGAGCCACCCAGGCGTCCCTATATACTGTATTCTTATAAAACTAAAGAAAAATTCTAAAAAAAAAAGCAAGGAAGAGAAACTACATTTACAGTACTGTACTGATTTTACCAAAAATAATACATATTTAAGTGGACCTAACCAGTTCAAACCCACATTGTTCAAGAGTCAATAGTACCATAGTATACTATCATTTAGCATGACCACTGAGAAAACAGAGGAGAAAGTACATGGAATCTCTGCACTCATTCATTATAAATGTATATAAACATGTAATACTCTCAATAAAAATTTCAAAAGGAAAAAAAAAAACCAAGTCAAAGAAAAACACAAGAAACAAACAAAACTCAAGTGCCCTAAATGCAATGCGGTATCCTGGAATGGATCCAGAAACAGAACAATTGTGGGGAAAATGGTAATACCAAAATAAAATTTAGAGTTTCATTAATAGTAATGTGTCAGTTAATTTCTTAGTTTTGGTATATTTATATATCATGGCAATATAAAATGTTAATATTAGGGGAAATGGATGAAGGGCATATGAGAATTCGTTAATATCTCTGCAACTTTTCTCTAAACCTAAAATTATCCCAAAATAAAAAGTTTGTTTAAAAATAAATAAAAGTGATAGGTCCCAATACACACCCATTTATTCCAAGTATTCATGTATTTCTAAAAGAGCTTTTGATGCACAGCCAGAGTTAACAACCACTGATCTGGTGCTTCCCCATCAGATCACTATTTATTTCTTCAGAGTTATCCAAGTATTTGGATCAGGAAAAAAGCATATTTTAAAAATTCAGATGGTCTATTGGGGCACCTGGGTGGCTCAGTTGGGTGAGCATCCAACTCATGTGGTTTTAGCTCAGGTCATGATCTCAGGGTTGTGGGATCAAGCCCTAAGTCAGGCTCTGTGCTCAGCTCGGAGTCAGCTTTCCCTCTTGCCCTCTCTCTATCTCTCCCCACACTGGTTCACTCTGTCTTTCCCTCCTTCTCTTAAATCTTTAAAAAATTTAGATGGTCCAACTTCTTTTCAAAGAAATGGAACAAATAATCCTAAAATTTAGATGGAACCAGAAAAGACCTCAAATAGCCAGAGGAATGCTGAAAAAGAAAACCAAAGTTGGCAGCATCACAATTCGAGACTTTAAGCTATACTACAGAGCTCTAACCATCAAAACAGTATGGTACTGGCATAAAAACAGACACATAGTTCAATGGAACAGAAATGAGAACCCAGAAATGGACCCTCAACTCTTATCGTCAACTCATCTTCAACAAAGCAGGAAAGAATGTCTAATGGAACAGATTACAGTCTCTTCAACAAATGGTTTTGGGAAAATGGGACAAACACATACAGAAGAATGAAATTGTCTTTCATCAAGACAGTATGGTACTGGCACAAAAATAGACATATAGATCAATGGAACGGAAGAGAGAGCCCAGAAATAGACCCTCAACTCTATGGTCAACTAATCTTCGACAAAGCAGGAAAGAACGTCCAATGGAAAAAAGACAGCCTCTTCAATAAATGGTGTTGGGAAAACTGGACAGCCACATGCAGAAAAATGAAATTGGACCATTTCCTTATACCACACACAAAAATAAACTCAAAATGGATGAAGGACCTCAATGTGAGAAAGGAATCCATCAAAATCCTGGAGGAAAACACAGGCAGCAACCTCTTCGACCTCAGCCACAGCAACTTCTTCCTAGGAACATCGCCAAAGGCAAGGGAAGCCAGGGCAAAAATGAACTATTGGAACTTCATTAAAATCAAAAGCTTTTGCACAGCAAAGAAAAAACTCAACAAAACCTAAAAAGACAACTGACAGAATGGGAGAAGATATTTGCAAATAATATATCAGATAAAGGGCTAGTGTCCAAAATCTATAAAGAACTTATCAAACTCCATACCCAAAGAACAAATAATCCAATCGAGAAATGGGCAGAGGACATGAACAGACATTTCTGCAAAGAAGACATCCAAATGGCCAACAGACACATGAAAAAGTGCTCCGTGTCACTCAGCATCAGGGAAATACTAATCAAAATCATGGTGAGATACCACCTCACACCAGTCAGAATGGCTAAAATGAACAAGTCAGGAAATGACAGGTGTTGGCAAGGATGTGGAGAAAGGGGAACCCTCCTTCAGTGTTTGTGGGAATGCAAGCTGGTGTAGCCACTCTGGAAAAGAGTATGGAGGTTCCTAAAAAAGTTGAAAATAGAGCTATCCTATGACCCAGCAATTGCACTACTGGTATTTACCCTAAAGATACAAATGTAGTGATCTGAGAGGGCATGTGCACCTGAATGTTTACAGGATAAGTGTCCACAATAGCCAAACTATGGAAAGATCCTAGATGTCCATCAACAGAAGCATGGATAAAGAAGATGTGGCACGCACGCACACACGCGCAAACATACATCACAATTCCAGACTTTAAGCTACACACACACACACACACACACACACACACACACACACAAAATGGAATACTATGCAGCCATCAAAAAACGAAATCTTGCCATTTGCAACAATGTGGATGGAACTAGACAGTATTATGCTAAGCAAAATAAGTCAATCAGAGAAAGACTATTATCATATGATCTCCCTGATATGATGAATTTTAGAGGGAGGGTGAGGGGCTGTGGGGGGAAGGGAGGGAAAAATGAAACAAGATGGGACCAGGGAAGGAGACAAACCATAAGAGACTCTTAATCTCAGGAAACAAATGAGGGTTGCTGGAGGGGAGGAGGGGTGGAAGGAATGGGGTGGCTGGTGATAGATATGGGGGAGGGTAAGTGCTGTGAATTGTCTAAGACTGACGATTCACAGACCTATACCCCTGAAAAAAATAATACATTGTATGTTAATAAAAAAATTTAGATGGTCTTCATTAATGATACAGGTTAACCTTACTATAATAAATATCACCAAAAAGAATGGTCATCATATACAAAGTGTTTTTGAGGCTAATGTGTAATCTATGTGGTTGATATGGTTACAATAAAGAATATTACATGAGCAATGCTTTATTTTTCCTTGTCCTTTCAGGGACAAATAAAAATCAGGTTTGCATCTTCCAGAACACTCTAGGCCCATCCCCACTTCAGCTATAGATAATTCACTGGGGTACCCACTATGCACAACACTCTAAGAAGCCCCAGCAAACATTCACTTCAGCTTCACTTGTACCACCAGGACATACTGTGCACAGAGAGCACCAGAATCCTCTGGTCTGTACCCACTTCAGCTCCAGTCATCATACCAGAGTGGTCCCAGAGCAAGGTGCCCTGGGACACCCAGCCTGCACCCACTAAAGCTCCAGCCAACCAGCTGCCTGACACATATAATCTATATAGTAATGCCCTTAGACAAGGCAATTCCTCCAAGTCTAGGATAAGTAGTTTTCCACCTAATTCATAGAAACAAACACAGAGAGTCAAACAAAATGAGGAGACAAAGAAATATACCCCAAATGAAAGAGTAAGATAAAACCTCAAAAAAGAACTAAATCAAATGGAGATAAGCAATCTATCTGATAAAGAGTTCAAGATAATAATCATAAAGATGCTCACTTGACTTCAGAGAAGACTGCATGAACTCAGAGAAACTTCAACAAAGAGATAGATAATATTTTAAAAAATCACAGCTGAAGAATGCAATAACTGAAATGCAAAATACATTAGAGGTTATCAGCAGCAGATAAGAAGGTATAGAAGAATATATCAATGATCTGGAAAACAGGTAATGGAAAGCACATGTGCTGAACAAAAAAAGTACTTTTTCATATGAGGATAAGTTAAGAGATCTCTGGGACAATACCAAGCATTCTAACACCCACATAATAGGGCTCCCAAACAGAAAGTGAGAGAAGAGGGCAGAAAAATAACTCAAAAAAATAATAGCTGAAAACTTCTCTGACCTGGGTAAGAAAACAGACATCCAAGTCCGGAATCACAAAGAGCCCACACAAGATGGATCCAAAGAGTTCCACACCAGGACACAAATTAGTTAAAATGTCAAAAATTAAAGATAGAGAAGCTAAAAATCAGCAAGAGAAAAGCAACATGTTGCATATAAGGAAACCCCATAGGAGTAGCAGCTTTGATAGGAATGGTATGACATATTCAAAGTGATGAAAAAAACCTTATAACCAAGAATACTCTACCCAACAAAGTTATCATTCAGAATTTAAGAAAGAGTTTGCCAGACAAACAAAAGTTAAAGAATTTCATCACCACTATAAGAAACTTATGAGACATGTTAAAGGGATATCTAAATGGAAAATAAGAGGCAATAATTAGAAACAAATTTAATGAGTAAAAGCAAACATAGAGTAAAGATAGTAAATCAATCTCTTATAAAACTAATATGAAAGTGTAAAAGACAAATGTAGTAAAATCAATTATATCTAAAAAATTAGTTAAGGTCCAGGAAATAAAAAGATACAAAATATGACATTATATACACGAAACTTGGAGGGGGGATAAAAAAAATTTTATGTTTTTAGAATGTGTTCAAACTTCAGCAACCACCAACATAAAACTGCTACATACATAGGATATTATATATAAACCTCATGGTAACCAGAAACCAAAAACCTATAATAGATATGCAAAAAATAAAAAGAAAGAAATCCAAGCAGAACACTAAAAAAATACTAAATCACAAAGATAAAGAGAAAAAAAGGACCAGAGAAGAACCATAAAAAAAAAACCAGTAAACAATTAACAAAATGGCAATAAGTATATACATATCAGTAATTACTTTAAACGTAAATGCACTAAAAGCTCCGGTCAAAAGACACAGGATAACAAATGGATTAAAAACAAAAAACAGGGGCACCTGGGTGGCTCAATGGGTTAAGCCCGCTGCCTTCGGCTCAGGTCTTGATCTCAGGGTCCTGGGATCAAGTCCCGCATTGGGCTCTCTGCTCAGCAGGGAGTCTGCTTCCCTCTCTCTCTCTCTGCCTGCCTCTCTGCCTACTTGTGATCTCTGTCTGTCAAATACATAAATAAAATCTTTAACAAAAAACCCCTAAGACACATCTACATGCTGCCTTACAAGAGACTCACTTCAGACCTAAAGACACATGCATACTGAAAGTAAAGGGCGGAAAAAAATATACCATGCAAATGGAAGTATTTAAAAAAGAAAAAAGGAAAAAGAAAAAAGATAAAAGCCTTTTTCTTTTTTAAATACTTCCATTTGCATGGTATCAGTTTTAGTTTACTTTTAGTTTAGTTTAGTTTAGCAAATGGTATTAGTTTTAGTTTAGTATTAGTTTCACAGAACTAAATAAGGTGGCAATATGTCAGACAAAGTAGACTTTAAAACAAAACTGTAACAAGAGACAAATAAAGGCATTACATAATGATAAAGAGATCGATTCAATAAGAAAATATAACCATTGTAAACATCTATGCACCCAACATAGGAACACCTAAATACATTAAGTGAATAATAGAAGACATAAAGGGAGAAGCTGATAATGATGCAGTAATAGTAGGGGACTTGAACACCCCCTTACACTTGAACACCCACTTACATCAATGAACAGATCACTCAAACAGAAAATAAGGAAGCAATGGCTCTGAACAACACAGCAGACCAGACAGACTTAACAAATATTAATGTAACATTCCATCCAAAAACAGCAGTATACACATTCTTTTCAAGTTCTTTTCATTGTCCAGAATAGATCACGTTAAGCCAAAAATAAGACTCAATAAATTTAAGAATACTGAAACTGTATCAAGCTTCTTTTACAAACATAGCAGTATGAAGCTAGAAATCAATTACAAGACAAAACTGCAAAAAAACCAGAAACACATGGAGGCTAAACAACATGCTATTAAGCAACAAATGAATCAATAAAGAAGCCAAAAAGTAAATGAAAAAATGGATGGAGACAGATGAAAATGAAAACACAATGATCCAAAATCTCTGGGATGCAGCAAAAGCAGTTCTAAGAGGGAAGTATATAAGGATACAGCCTTACCTCAAGAAGCAAGAAAAATCTCAAACAATTTAAACTACATCTAAAGGAGCTAGAAAAAGAAGAACAAATCCTAAAGTTAGTAGGAGAAAGTAAATAATAAAGGTGAGAATAGAAATAAATGAAATGGAGATTAAAATCAATAGACAAGATCAATGAAACCAAGAGCTGGTTCTCTGAAAAGATAAACAAAAGTGATATATCTTTAGCCAGAGTCATTAAGGTAAAAAGAGAGGATTCAAACAAATAGTATCAAAAATGAAACACAAAACAAACCAATACTACAAAAATACAAAAAAACTCTAAGAGAATACTACACAAAATTATATGCCAACAACCTGGACAATCTAGAAAATGGTAATTCCTGAGAACATACAATCTCCCAAAACTGAATCCGGAAGAAATAGAAAATATAAACAGACTAATTACTAGTAACAAAATTGAGTCAGTAATCAAAAAATCCCCAAGAAATAGAGGTGCAGAACCAGATGGGCTTCACAGGCGAATTCTACCAAACATTTAAATAAGGAGTTTAATACCTACTCTTTCAAACTACTCCAAAAAATAAAAGATGAAGGAATGCTTCCAAATTCATTCCATGAGCCAGAATTGCCCTGACACCAAAACCAAAGACACTACCAAAAAAAGAAAACTATAGGTTTTCCTAATATCCCTAAAGAAAATACAAGACAAAAATCCTCATCAAAGTATTAGCAAACCAAGTTCAACAATACATTGGAAGCCTCATTTATCACAACCAAGTGTGATTTATTCTAGGAATGCCAGAGTGGTTCAATATCCACAAATCAATCAACTTTATACAACCCATTAACAAAATGAAAGTTAAAAACCATATGGTCATCTCAATAGACTGAGAAGGCTTTTGACAAAATTCGACAACTGTTCATGATAAATATCAACAAAGCAGATATGGAGGGAACGTAATTCAATATAATAAAGGCCATGTATGACAAATCCACAGCTAACATCATACTCCATAGTGAAAAACTGAAAGCTTTCCCCTCTCAGGAAGACAAGGATGTCCACTGCTGCCACTTTTATTTAACACAGTATTAGAGGTCTTAGCTACTTCAATCAGAAAGGAAAAAGAAATAAAAGGTACCCAAGTTGGTAAGGAAGAACTAAAACTGTCACTATTTGCAAATAACATGATACTATATACAGAAGACCTTAAAAACTCCATCAATAATCTTTAGAATAAATGAGTTCAGTAAAGTTGCAGGACACAAAATTAATAACAGAAATCTGTTGCGTTTCTTCTTTTTAAAGATTTTATTTATTTATTTTACAGACAGAGATCACAAGTAGGCAGAGAAGCAGGCAGAGAGAGAGGGGGAAGCAGGCTCCCCACTAAGCAAAGAGCCCCATGTGGGGCTCGATCCCAGAACCCTGGAATCATGACCTGAGCTGAAGGCAGAGGCTTTAACCCACTGAGCCACTCAGGCGCCCCTCTGTCGCATTTCTGTACACTAATAATGAAGTAACTGAAAGAGAAATTAAAACAATCCCATTTACAATTGCACCAAAAAGAACAAAATACCTAGGAATAAACTTAACCAAGTGAAAGACCCGTACTCTGAAAAATATAAAACACCAATGAAAGAAATTAAAGATGACGCAAATGAAAAGATACACCATGTTCATGCATTAGAAGAACCAATATTGTTAAAATGTCGACACAACCCAAAGCAATCTGGAGATTCAATCCAATTCCTATCAAAATATCAAGTGATTTTTTTAAGATTTATTTGAGAGAGAGGAGAGGGGGGGAAAAAAAAGGAGGCATAGCAGAGGGAGGGGGAGAATCCCAAGTAGACTTCCCATTGAGCATGGACCCTGATGCAGAGCTTAGTCTCATGACCCTGAGACCATGACCTATGCCAAAACCAAAAGTCAGATACTCAACTGACTGCCACCCAGGTGCTCCAATACCACCAATATTTTTCACAGAACTAAATAAATAATCCTAAAATTTATGTGGACCACAAAAGATCCTGAACAGCCAAAGCAATCTTGAAAAAGAACAAAGTCAGAGGTATCACAATCCTGGATTTCAAGACATACTACAAAGGTATGGTAATCAAAATAGTATGAGACTGGCACAAAATTGGAAACATGGATCAACTGAACAGAACGCCCAAAAATAAACTCATGCTTATATGTTCAATTAATCTATAACAAAGGAGGCAAGAATGTACAATGGGGAAAGAAATTCTTTTTCAATAAACTTGGCAGTTACATGCAAAAGAATTTAACTGGACCACTTTCTTACATTATACACAAAAATAAACTCAAGGGCGCCTGGGTGGCTCAGTGGGTTAAGCCTCTACCTTTGGCTCAGGTCATGATCTCAGGATCCTAGGATGGAGTCCCGCATTGGGCTCTCTGCTTGGCAGGGAGCCTGCTTCCTCCAGCTCCTCCTCTCTCTCTCTGCCTGCCTCTCTGCCTACTTGTGATCTCTGTCAAATAAACAAATTCTTTAAAATAAATAAATAAACAAACAAACAAACACAAAATAGATTAAAGACCCAAATTTGAGACATCAAACCATAAAGCTCCTAAAAGAAAACAAAGGCAGTAATCTCTTAGACATCAGCCTTAGTAACATTTTTCTAGATATGTCTCCTCTGGCAGGGGAAATGAAAGCATAAATAAACTACTGGGACCACATCAAACTAAAGAACTTTTGCACAACAAAGGAAAACAAAATGAAAAGACAACTTACTGAATGGGAGAATATATTTGCAAATGACATATCCAATAAGGAGTTCATATCCAAAATACATAAAAAACTTCTACAACTCAACACTAAAAATAATGCAAATAAAAATGGACAGAAAATATGAATAAACATTTTTTGAAAAAGACCATACAGACAGCCAACAGAAAAGATGACGAACATTTTTAATCATGAGGGAAATGCAAAATCAATACCACAGTGAGAAATCACCTTATACCCATCAGAATGGCTAGTATCAAGATAAGAAATAGATAAGTGTTGACATGGAGATGGAGAAAAGGGCACCCTTGTGCACTGTTGGTGGGAATGTAAATTGTGCAACCACTGTTGAAAAAAAAAAGTTTCCCTCAAAAAAAAAATTTTTTTTAAATAAAGATAGCATACAATACAGTAATTCCACTACTGGGTATTTAGTCAAAGAAATGAAAACACTAATTCAAAAAGATATATGCACCCCTACATTTACGGCAGTATTATTTACAATAGCCAACTTACAGAAGCAACCTAAGTGTCTATCTACAGATGAATGCACAAAGCTCTAGTGTATACACGAGGGAATATTAGTGAGCTATAAAAGTAAATGAAATCTTGCCATCTGTGACAACATGGATAAACCTAGAGAGTATTATGCTAAGTACAGTAAGTCAGACAGAGAAAGACAAATACTGGATGATTTCACTGTTATGTGTACTCTAAAAATGAAAACAAAATGGAAACAATAACAAATACAGAGAACTGACAGTTGTCAGAAGGGAGGGCAGTCAGGGGAAATAGCAAAATAGGTGAAGAATATGAAGAGGTACAACCTCCAGTTATAAAATAAACAGGTCACAGGAATGAAAAATATAGCATAGAAAATACAGTCAATAATAGTGCAGTAACACTGTATGGTGACAGAATGTAACTACACTTACCATGGTGAGTACAGCAGAATGTATGGGGAGCTACCAAATCACTATGTTGTACACCCAGAAGTAATATAATTGTATGTCAACTACATGTCAATTTTTTTAAATAGGGTTTGCCTCAGATTGTGATTCAACTCACCAGGTGGTAGTGGCTTCATATCAGAATCAAACACCAGTAAGTCTTGTTCTCCTTCCCTGAACTCAACATGGAGAATGTCACTAAGAGCTCCAACAAGTTCTGTCACATTTAAGAAGCCCAATTTTTTTGGTGAAAGTTGCTCTTTAAAGATTACCTGTCCAAAAAAAAAAAAAAAAAAAAAAAACAGAAATAACTTAAAACATACATAATAGGAATACAACATATGCCCTTAAACAATGCCCCTTAATTTGGACTTAGTCAAACTAAATTTGTAAGAGTCAGTGAACTCATGTATTCCAGTAATACCAACCTAGAGACCTAAAGTCATTTCTAGGCCAGTTTCAAGTTCCTTTTAAAGTATATGGTAAGGGGCGCCTGGGTGGCTCAGAGGTTAAAGCCTCTGCCTTCGGCTTGGGTCATGATCCCGGGGTCCTGGGATCGAGCCCCGCATGGGGCTCTCTGGTGGGTGGGGAGTCTGCTTCCTCCTCTCTCTCTCTGCCTGCCTCTCTGCCTACTTGTGATCTCTGTCAAATAAATAAATAAAATCTCAAAAAAAAAAAATAAAATAAAGTGTATGGTAAATTGAAGTGAAAATTAGGAGGGCTTTTGGCCTCTCATTTTTAACAGTCTGATTATAAAGCAAAAGTCTTAAAAAGAGAGGGGGGCGATGCACAAAATATAAAAGTCATAATAAAACTGGCTTTTTAAAAATTATTTATTTAATTTCTTTTCAGTGTAACAGACTTCATTGTTTATGCACCACACCCAGTGCTCCATGCAATACGTGCCCTCCATAATACCCACCACCAGGCTCCCCCAACCTCCCACACCCTCTCCCTTTCAAACCCTCAGATTGTTTTTCAGAGTCCATAGTCTCTCATGATTCATCTCCCCCTCCAATTTCCCTCAACTCCCTTCTCCTCTCCATCTCCCCATGTCTATTTCTTATTTTCAGATAAAGTATTCACTAGCACTTTCAACATGTAATCAAGTAATAATACTATTTTAAAATATTTCCTTAAAATTTTATGATTTCATCCTAGATGTTTGGATTAATAAGCAGGTGTCAGGGACGCCAGGGTGGCTCAGTGGGTTAAGCCGCTGCCATCGGCTCAAGTCATGATCTCAGGGTCCTGGGATCGAGTCCCGTATCGGGCTCTCTGTTCAGCAGGAAGCCTGCTTCCTCCTCTCTCTCTCTGCCTGCCTCTCTGCCTACTTGTGATCTCTCTCTGTCAAATAAATAAATAAAATCTTTAAAAAAAAATAAGCAGGGGGTGGGATTATGGACATTGGGGAGGGTATGTGCTTTGGTGAGTGCTGTGAAGTGTGTAAACCTGGTGATTCACAGACCTGTACCCCTGGGGATAAAAATATATGTTTATAAAAAATAAAAAAATAAAAAATAAAAAATAAAAATAAGCAGGTGTCAGTGTATCTGCTTGATTTTCTGGACTTGCAAAAGAAGAAAAATTTTACCAAATATAGAAAAATATATATGGGATATATACAAAATACGTTTGGTTTAAACTGCACAATGAATTGGAAGTTTGCCCTTGTTAGTGAGATCCCCCATTAAAATGTTCAAATTCCTAAACCTCTGTCTCCCTAACCATGGTAAAGCCAATGAACTCATCATAATTCTTTTTCTGTTCCTTTAGCTAGACCAGGAAATAAACAATTGCTCTGACTTCAACACCCTGGGGAAAACTGGCAGGAACACAGAAGGTAAACACTCTAAAAGAACTAACTCTTGACAGAGGATAGAACTGCTGTATACCTTCTTGTTCATGGACAGTATGGGACCCAACTCAACTCTTTATGACTTCTCCCAAGACACTTGAAAAACAGAGGCCCAGCATCAGCCAAGTCATTGTTCTAAAGGGTCGCTAATATACATCTATAGCTAGTCATGAATATCCCAAGAGAGAAAAGTCTGGTAGAAGAAAGGGGAAGGATGATGGTGAATGAGACTTGAATCTCTCCTTCTTAGCACATTATATATTATGGCTTCTTTCCCTTTTGTGTTCATTAGTCTCTTTATTGGTTTATCTTCTCTGTAAAGTGCCTAGTATGATGAATACGCAGGCCATTCAAGCACATGACTAATCTGGGAAGGATTTCATTAATTTTTTAATACATGTCATTTAGGAGTCTCAAAAAAGTATATGGCAAAACTAAGTCTCTGACCCAATCCCATCCTTCAGTGGCACAGGAGATCTCTTCCCTGGAGGTAACCAATTACTCCACGTTCTTGCATAAACCCTCATCTTCAGTTTCTTGAGCGACTTTCTAGAAACTGTCAAAATCTGAACACACATCATATTTCGGCATAATAGATTATATCTATTGTACATGTTAATACAGAGATAATCCCCTATCAGTACATGACAGAGTTGAGTTCTGCTTTGTAGATGGAGAATTAGTATTACTAAGTATAAGTATTACTAAGTATAAGTATTACTAAGTTGGTTCTGTCCATTGATGGATATTTAAGGACATTTTTTCCTTAATTTCTTTGTTCCGTCTCCAGCATTACAGACTCCAAACCATAAGCACTTCTCTCTTCCAATTCAACTTAGAGTTTATATTTGTGCCCTCAAATATATGAATATATCCTATTACGTAATTTATCTCTTCACTGTGTGGATTTTGCAAGATGACATTCCAGTGCAAAAACTGTTTTCTGTTTTCTGGATCAAAGGCTTGGTCAGACTCATGCTCTGTGATTGAAGTAAATAATTTATAAAGGGGCATATAATGTCTGGTTGTCTCTTTTTTGGTGGTGTCAGGAGCCATTCCTGGTCCATACCTAGATCTGCTATTTTATTAAGGGTTTTAACATAGTGAAATTCTATCAATTCTTTTTTGTTACTTAGTTGGAACATTTTATGGATATGCTCCCCTCATCAGCTACCGGGTTACCCAGTTATACCAGTTCATTTAGCAAAGCCAGGATAAGTGATTGGCTTTCTCTTTATTATTTTTCAAGAAAATAAATCGGTTCTCTATCATCCTCCATGATGACCAGTTAGTTTTTAATATCATAGAAACTCAAAGAATTAAACATTTGATGGGCTTCAAACCACTGCATGTATTAACCTTACTGACGATTCCCAAAATAAGTCTTCAAGGGGATTCCTAAGCCCTTCTGATGTGAACCTAGTCTTTAATAGGTTCCTTATTAGTCTGGAATGAAAAGATATTCCAGGTTCTATTTATGCAACTATAATATGTTTATACACACAATTAAAATTATCCTGTAATTGCTTTCATCTATCCCATAATTATTACTATACTCTATACCACATTATACAACAATCCCCAAATTGAGTAACAGGACTAACACTAGGACCATCAATATAATAAAAGCAATTAAACTTTTATGCCTATGCTGACTACTTCTCTGTCATTTTGTGGAATTGTTCTTTATCTACATTATCAGACTATATAGCCATCATGTACTATATTATCTCCTTCTAACCTTCATTTGCTCTTACTTTTACAAGGAGCGGTCACTGTCAGTTCTTTTGTTGTTACCTCTCAACAGTTCCAGTTTTCTTAAGTTCATTCAACAGTAGACTCCTTGAGAAGGACTCATGAGAACAATAGTTCTTGAATTCTCGCATGGTGATGACAGCTTCTCTGGTGCTCTATACTTGAAGGTTAATTTTGCTAGCTATAAAACCATTAGCTACATTTTTTTTCCTTGAGTATATGAAATATGTTATGCCCTTTTCTTCTAGCATAAAATACTGCTGTGAAAATATCCATAATCTAATTCTGTCTCCCTTATAAATCACTTGCTCTTTTGGTTTAGATGTCCAAAGGATTGTTCTTTTCCTTTAAGTCCAATAATTTGATGTGGGTCTTTCTGGTGAACATTCCCAAGTATGTCATGTGTTCTTTCAATACACAGCTTCAAATCTTCCATTTTAGTAAAGTTCACTCAAACTATAGTTTTCAGTATTTGTTGTTTCACTCTTTGGTTTTATTATTTATATGTTGGCTCTTCTCTGCGTGTTTTCAAAATCTGTTACTTTCTCTTATGTCTTTACCTTTGTTCATTTTTTCTAACATATTCTTATAAAAAAATTTCAAACATGAGGCGCCTGGATGGCTCAGTTGTCAAGTGTCTGCCTTCAGCTCAGGTCATGATCTCAGGTTCCTGGGATCGAGCTCCGCATCAGGCTCCCTGCCCAGCGAGGCATCTGCTTCTCCCTCTCCCACTCCCCCTGCTTGTGTTCCCTCTCTCACTGCCTCTCTCTCTCTCTCTGTCAAATAATTAAAATCTTTAAAAAAAAAAAAAGTCAAACATGGCAGGAGGTGAAAAACTTGGACAGTGAACACCTACAGGCTCAGTGATATAATTATTAGTATTCTCCTATATTTGCTTTATCATCTACCCATCCACCTACCAATCATGTTATCCTTTGTACATTTTAGAGTAACCTCCAAACATCAGTAACGGTAACCCCAAAGTAAGTTAGCATGCACATAATTAATTGGTTTCAATACGTTAGTTTTTTTAAGGTAAAACTGACATACACTGAAACACTTCAAAACTTCAGGTGACCATTCAATGGCTTTGATAAAAGCTAAACTGTATAACCCAAACCCCTGTTCCATACATAGAACACTTCCCTCAGCTCAGCAAGTCCTCCCTTGCCTAGAGACAAATAAGTCTTTTCCACCACAGAGTTTATTTATGTGTTTATTTAGCTATTCTAGTAGGAAAACCTCCTACAGTACTATTCTGCGTAAGGCTTTGTTCACCAGCAAGTGCTTCTCAGATTCATCCATGTTGGTTCATGTATTAGTTTATGTCTTCTTAAAGGTGAATAAGTATTTGACTGTAAAAATATACGACAATTTCTTTATTCATTTTCCCACTGGTGAATAATAGGGCTGTTTTCAGTTTGGGCTATTTAGTATAATGCTGTTATGAATAATACGTTCAAGTCTTTTGGGGAAAGGACACAGGCTTTGATTTTTCTTGGGAAACATCTGGATCAAGGGGGTAAATATATGGTTATTTTATAAGAAACAGAACAATTTTGAAAGTAGTTGTACCATTTTATACTTGCATTAAAAATGTATGAGAGTTTACTATCATGCATGCACATATCTGCATTTGCAAACTGTACATTTTTTGCAATTTTTTAAATACACTGTCGGGCTTTCTGTAACAGAGCTACAAAAGGTTCTTTATGTATTCTGGATTTAAGCCTTTTTTTAGATGTATGATTGTAAATATTTCTCCCCAGTCTGTGATCTGCCTATTAATTTTTAAGTAGTCTCCTAACTTTAATAAAATCTCATTATCAATTTTCCTTTAAACGATTATTGCTTTCTATGTCCTAAGAAACTCTTTATCTACCCCCAGGTTATGAATATGTGTTTTCTTCAAGATGCTTTAATTTTCAACCTTTTCATTTGAGTCTATAATATCTCTCACATTAACTTTTGTACACGGTACGAGGTTGAGGTTCATTTTTCTCCTTTAGGGATATTCAGTTGTTCCAGCACCATTTTCTGAACAGATATTACTTTCCCCATTTAATTCCTTTGGCAACTCTGTCAAAAATCACTTGAGCACATACATATGAATGGATCTCTTCATGTATGCTCCTATATGACAAATTCATGGGTTTTTCAATGTTTACAAATAGCCTGCAGGAATTTTGATGAAGAATATAATGCATCTAAAGCCTAACAACAATATAAAGACTTCTCAGCCATGAATGTGTTACCTCTTGCATTTCTCTCAGCAATGTTTAGTAGTTTTCAGTGTAGATGTCTTATATTTCTTTGTTAATCTTATTTTCAAGTTACTTAAGTTTGACAGAAATTTCTAAATTTCTATTTATTTTCTGCCATTATATAGAAATGTAACAGGTTTTTCAAATATTAACCATATCTTGTTAGTTCTAGTAGTTTTTTCATGGATTCCTGAATATATTCTACCTAGATAAACATATTTCCTGCAAATACAGACAATTTTACTTCTCCTCTTCAGGTTCAATTTATATCTTTTAAGGGATTTGTTCATTTCTTCTAAGCTATCAAATGACTCGCACAGTTGTTTATAATATTCCCTTGTCATTTTATATCTATAGGATCTATAATGACAAAGTCTCTCTCTTTCATGATACTGTAATGTGTCATTTTTTTCTTTTTAAGTTTCCAGTGGTTCACCAATTTTGGTGAACTTCCAAAGAATCAACATTTGGCTTAATTTTAAGTGCAAATTTATTGGTTTCTATCCTTAGCTTCATCACTTTGTTCCTCCTACCTGTTCTGAGTTTACTTTGCCCCTCTTTTTCTAGCCTGCTTAAGGTAGACCCCTAGGTCAATGATGATTTTATCGTTTTCTTCTTTTCTAATTTAGACATTTCAGAACTATCAATTCTCCTGTGAGGGCTGCTTTGGCTACATCTCACAGATTTTGATATGCTGTATTTTCATTATCATTCAGTTGGAAATATTTTCTAATTTCTCTAATAATGGTTTAGAAAAATGGTGTTTAATTTTCAAATTATTTGAAAGGTTAAATTCTTAAATAATCTGTTGTTTGACTTATAATTTAATCCCTTCATAATCAGAAAGCATACTCTAAGATTTCGGTATTTTGAAATTTGTTAGAACTTAATTCTATAGCCAACTAATGTTCTATCTTGGCAAATGTCTCATATGCACTTGAATTGAGAGTATATTCTGCACTGTTGAGTCTCTTGTTCTAAAAAGTGGACCAAGATGGTAAAGAGGGTGGCTCAGATTTTCTACATCCTTATACATTTTTTTACTATTCTATCAATTGCTGGAAAAAGAAAATGTATTTGTGGAATTCATTATTTTGTCAATTTTTGGATCATTTATTTTAAAATATTAGGTAAATACACATTTAAATGTTGTGTCTTCCTAAAGAATTGATCCTCAAACTATAAGATACCTAGGAATAAACCTAACCAAAGGGATAAGAATCTATACTCAGAAAACTATAAAGTACTCATGAAAGAAATTGAGGAAGACACAAAGAAATGGAAAAATGTTCCATGCTCCTGGATTGGAAGAACAAATATTGTGAAAATGTCTATGCTACCTAAAGCAATCTACACATTTAATGCAATCCCTATCAAAATCTCCCCATTTTTTTCCAAAGAAATGAAACAAATAATCCTAAAATTTATATGGAACCAGAAAAGACCTGAATAGCCAAAGGAATATTGAAAAAAAAAAAAGCCAAAGTTGGTAGCATCACAATTCCGGACTTCAAGCTCTATTACAAAGCTGTCATCATCAAGACAGTATGGTACTGGCACAAAAACAGACATATAGATCAATGGAACGGAATAGAGAGCCCAGAAATAGACCCTCAACTCTATGGTCAACTAATCTTTGACAAAGCAGGAAAGAATGTCCAATGGAAAAAAAGACAGCCTCTTCAATAAATGGTGTTGGGAAAACTGGACAGCCACATGCAGAAAAATGAAATTGGACCATTTCCTTACACCACACACGAAAATAGACTCAAAATGGATGAAGGACCTCAAAGTGAGAAAGGAATCCATCAAAATCCTGGAGGAGAACACAGGCAGCAACCTCTTCGACCTGAGCCGCAACAACTTCTTCCTAGGAACATCGCCAAAGGCAAGGGAAGCAAGAGCAAAAATGAACTATTGGGATTTCATCAGATCAAAAGCTTTTGCACAGCAAAGGAAACAGTTAACAAAACCAAAAGACAACTGACAGAATGAGAGAAGATATTTGCAAACGACATATTAGATAAAGGGCTAGTGTCCAAAATCTATAAAGAACTTAGCAAACTCAACACCCAAAGAACAAATAATCCAATCAAGAAATGGGCAGAGGACATGAACAGACATTTATGCAAAGAAGACATCCAGGTGGCCAACAGGCACATGAAAAAGTGCTCCATATCACTCGGCATCAGGGAAATACAAATCAAAACCACAATGACATATCTCCTCACACCAGTCAGAATGGCTAAAATTAACAAGTCAGGAAATGACAGATGCTGGCGAGGATGCGGAGAAAGGGGAACCTTCCTACACTGTTGGTGGGAATGCAAGCTGGTGCAACCACTCCGGAAAACAGCATGGAGGTTCCTCAGAAAGTTGAAAACAGAGCTACACTATGACCCAGCAATTGCACTACTGGGTATTTACCCTAAAGATACAAACGTAGTGATCCGAAGGGGCACGTGTACCCGAATGTTTATAGCAGCAATGTCTACAATAACCAAACTATGGAAAGAACCTAGATGTCCACCAACAGATGAATGTATAAAGAAGATGTGGTATATATACATAATGGAATACTATACAGCCATCAAAATAAATGAAATCTTGCCATTTGCGACAACGTGGATGGAACTAGAGGGTATTATGCTTAGTGAAATAAGTCAATCAGAGAAAGACAAATATCATACGATCTCCCTGATATGAGGAAGTGGAAATGCAACATGGGAGGTTTGGGGGGTAGGGAAGGAAAAAAATGAAACAAGACGGGATCGGGAGGGAGACAAACCGTAAGTGACTCTTAATCTCACAAAACAAACTGAGGGTTGCTGGGGGGAGTGGGGAAGGGAGAGGGTAGGATTATGGACATTGGGGAGGGTATATGCTATGGTAAGTGCTGTGAAGTGTGTAAACCTGGCGATTCACAGACCTGTACCCCTGGGGATAAAAATACATTATATGTTTATAAAAAAAAAATTAAATAAATTCAAAAAAACAAAACAAAACAAAACAAAAAAGAATCGATCCTCTATCCTTATATAATGGCCCTCTGATAATACATATTGCCTTGAACTCTGCTTTATCTCAATTTTTAAAATCAATTCAGTTCTTTTTTGCTTATTTCATGTATGTCTTCTCCATCTTTTACTTTTAGTCTCTGTCTTTATATTTACACTGTGTTTCTTGTTAATGTTAGCTAGTTGCATCTTTACATCCTCTCACAATTTCATTAATTCTAATGTTTCACCCACTTACATTTCTGAAATTAATATAATTGGATTTATAGTTACTATTTTGCTATTTTTTTAAAGTAAGCTCCATGCCCACTGTAGAGCCCAATATGGGGCTCAAACTTACAGCCCTGAGATCAAGACCTGAGCTAAAATCAAGAGTTAGATGCATAACTGACTAAGCCACCCAGATGCCCCAACATTTTTCTATTTAATTTCTTCTGATTCCATCTGTATTCCGTTCCTCTCAAACTTTGTTCCATTGTTGTCTTTCAAGCAAGACAGCTGAACAATAAACCCATCTTCCTTTGGGTTCACTGAGTATCTCTGTATAATTCCATTTTAATTTATCTACTGTTTTTATAGCTGCAACTCTGCATTTTTATGGCTATTTTTTACACCCTTAATTTTCGATATCACTGTACTACCTCACATAAAATATAAAGAACCTCATAGCTCAATGTACTCCAATTATGCTCTGGTTTTCATGTGCATTACATCCACATCATCTACATGCTATAAACCCAGTTACACAATGTTATAATTTTTGCTTAAAGCAGTCATATATTTAAGTGATGAAAGAAGAGTCTTATATATAAAAGACCACTTACCATTTCCCATGCTCTTCAATTCTCCCTGTGGATTTAAGTGCAATCTAGCATCATTTGTTCAGCCTGAAGAATGTTCTTTAGAATTTCTTATAGTGCAGGGCTGCTTACTATTAATTTGCAATTTTTGATAATTTGAAAATGTCTTTATTTTACCTTCATTCTTGAACACTACTATCAATAGGTATAAAATTTTGGCCTAACATTATTTTTCCTATGAGCACTTTAAAGATGTCCCTCCACTTGCTTTTAGTCTTTATTGTTTCTAATGAGAAGTCAGCCATCATTTGTGTCATTATTCCTCTGTATACATTTCACTGCTTTCAGGATTTTCTCTGAAAATCATTTTTCTCTGGGTGCTTTCAGAATTTTCTAATTATCTCTGGTTTTCTGCAGTTTGACTATGATGTGCCTGTGTGAAGTTTTCTTTATATTCACTGTGTAAAGTTATCTGGGCTTCTTAAATCTGTAAACTTCTTTCACAAAAATTTGGAATATTTTCAGCCATTATTTTTTCAAATATTTTCCTATTTTCTCTCCTTTCTTTCACTCATCACCAATTATATCTATGTTAGACTACCTGATATTGTCCCACCAGTCTCTCAGACTCTGCTTTTTTTTAAAAGATTTTATTTATCTATTTATTTATTTGACAGACAGAGATCACAGAGAGAGAGGAGGAAGCAGGGTCCCCGCTGAGCAGGGAGCCCGATGCGGGGCTCGATCCCAGGACCCTGGGATCATGACCTGAGCCAAAGGCAGAGGCCTTAACCCCCTGAGCCACACCCAGGCGCCCCCAGACTGCTTTTTTTAATCTTTCCATTTATTTTCTCTATTCTTCAGACTGAACCATTTCTATTGATCTGTCTTGAAGTTCACCAGTGCTTTCTTCTGCCACTTCCAATTTGTTAAGATACTTCAGTGAATTTTTTTTTTAACTTTTAGAAAATCTTTTTTTTTATAGTTTTTCTCCAGTAAGACATGTTACCTGTTCATCCAGTATGAACACATATTTCTTTACATCCCTTAACAGGACTATAAAAGCTCTTTAAAACCCTTTTTCTAACTTCAACATCTGCATCACCAATATTTCCATTGATTACTTTTTCTCTTCACTAAGGATCATATTTTGTTTCTTAATTATATTTTGTTTCTGATTTAGTAAATTGGTTTGTATCCTGGACATGATGAATGATATACCAAAAAGACTCTGGAATTGTTCATATTCCTTTTAAGCCAACTGCTTTTTGCTTTGTTAAAGCAGGCCATGAATTTGGCCGAACTTAAATTCTGCCTCTCTGTGATGGTCAACAGCTGAAATATAGTTAATTCTTTTAGACTTACTAGACTACTTTGACCCTGCTGCAACCATGCATAGTTCAACTATCAACCAGAGATTTGGGCAGAATTTATGTGCAGAATTTGTTGTTCCTCCTCTGTAGCTCTCTCTATCCTAAAATTTCTCCCTTCATTTTTCAGCTGCTTACACAGCTCTAAACACTGTCCTCTGGTTCTTCAAGCCAGTATATACTTCTGGTTTTTGTCCAAATCCAAAATTCCAAACATTGGATGAGGCCTGCCATCAGGCCAAAATCTAGACAAATAAAAAAGGTGTCATTCCCTCTTCCAGATGGTGAATCCTGTCCAGTTTCTGCCTACTTTTACTTTATATTTTTCTTACAGATTTTATTTATTTATTTGACAGACAGAGATCACAAGTAGGCAGAGAGACAGGCAGAGAGAAAGGGGGAGGCAGGCTCCCTGCCGAGCAGAGAGCCTGATGTAGGGCTCA
Source organism: Mustela nigripes (assembly GCF_022355385.1). Taxonomy (NCBI): domain Eukaryota; kingdom Metazoa; phylum Chordata; class Mammalia; order Carnivora; family Mustelidae; genus Mustela; species Mustela nigripes. The sequence goes on from NC_081566.1 coordinate 22,901,257, forward strand.
ATCCCAGGACCCTGAGATCACGACCTGAGCCGAAGGCAGAGGCTTTAACCCACTGAGCCACCCAGGTGCGCCTCTGCCTACTTTTAGATATTGATTTAGTACCTTCAGACAGTGGTTTTTTAAAACTTTGTCCAGAATTTATAATACTTATCTTCAAGATTATTCCAATATAAGCTACTCATACATATCATCTTAATTTATTTGCATGCCTGAGTTTCTCACTAGATTTCAAAAACATTACAGAGACTTTTTATGCCTCGATCCCCAGAGCCTCCTTCATTTCCTCTGAATTTTCAAAATGTTCCTCATACTTACCTGTTTTCTTTTTTCCTGAGGGCATTATCTGTCGTATTTTTTGCTCTTATCATCTTTGCAGTTTAGTCTTCATTTTGGAAATGATTTTTTTCTTTTCTTTCTAATTCTGCCCAGTCTATTATCACCTTATTTTCAAATTCATATACTTCAGATTTATATTGTTCATGAAATAACAATACTTCTTAATGTATCTTATGTATCTTAATATATCTTTTTGAAAAAGTAGGCTTCAGTTTTGATCTGTATTAAGGGCATGCATTTCTGACATGCTTTCACTATCTATAGATAAATTACTCTTCTCCTTATTCTCTTTTTTTCTAAACATAGTAAAGATGTTTGGTTCTGATCCTCTTCTGTTGCATATTTTAGGTGAAATTCATTTTCCTAATTTGTATAACATTCTGGACTGCTTTTCTGCTTCAGACCTCCTTCTACTATTCTCATATACTGTTAAGAAATATAGTACCTTAGTAGAGCCACAAAAGTTCCTCAAAAAATTAAAAATAAAAATACCATATGATCCAATAATTTTACTATTAGGGATTTACCCAAAGAAAATGAAAACATTAATTTAATCTATGTACCCCTATGTTTCTTGCAATATTATTTACAATACCCAAAATAATGGAACCAACCCAAGAGTCCATCAATAGATGAATGGATAAGGAAGATGTGGTGTACACACAGGAGTATTACACAGCCATAGAAAAGGAGAGGATCTTGTCATCTGCAACAACATGGATGGGCCTAGAGGGTACAATGCTAAGTGAAATAAGTCAGACTGAGAAAGACATACCACACGACTTCACTCATAGTTGGAATATTAAAAAAAAAAAAAAAAAGAAGAAGAAGAAGAATCAGACCTGTAAACACGGAGAACTGATGGTTGCCAGAAGGCAGTGGATGGGGAAGATGGGAAACTGGTCAAAGGGAGTGCGAGATGCAGGTTCCAGTTATGGAATGAGTAAGTCACAGGAATAAAGGCATAGCATAAGGAATATAGTCAATGGTGTAATAGTGTTGTGCTGTATGGTGACAGATGGCAGCTACAATAGTAGTGAGAATAGCATCATATTTGAACTTGTTGAGTTGCCATGAAGTACACTTCAAACAAGTATAATATGGTCAACGACACTCAAATTAAAAAATCAATCTCTCTCTCTCTCTCTCTCTCTATATATATATATATATATATATCTGTTTTTGAAATATCCTGGCTCTTTTCTTTTAAGCCTTACATCTGGACCTTCTTTTTCTATGGTCCCTATCCTGCTCAATTTTTCTCTCATTTCTGGTCCTATCTGGAAGGGAACTCTGGCCTGTCCATTTCAAGAATACACAGAGGCTACAATGCTCCAGCCTGATTCAAGCCTTACCATGAAACACTCTCTGCTATTAGATATAGTAAAGTATTATCCAGTTTCAGCTGCCATTTTTAAAATGGCTTGCTATACTGTCTAGTGAATTATCTTACAGTTACTCTGTAATTTTTTATTCCCAGATCCATCAGAAATCGGCTCCCTTATATCCTTCTATTTTCTCCTGTCACAGACACTGGTAACATGAAGACCTTGTAGCTGCTGGTAATTACTCTCCACAAAACTGTTCTTAGAAAATATATTACCCAATTTTGTTGTAGATATTATCAGTGGACTTTTAGTTTTGCTATCTAGTTTCTCTGTCTTTATGTGGAGCCTCAGGAAAAGCCAAAAACTATGCTGCCACTACAATATTTTCCCTTCAATTAACAACTGAACAAGCCATTTTAAACACAGACTACCAAACAGGTAGTTCAAGAGGGCAAATCAAACAGGTAGCTTTTTTATCACACTGGATAAATAAAGGGTTAAGCAAATGTTTTTATAAGTTAGAACAAAAGTTAAAATAAATATGTACTTACTGTATACTTCTAATCATGAAGCTGAATTTCTGCCTGTTTACTAAGAAAAGCAAAGAGCTTCGCTATAACATTAAAAGGTTTTAACTTCTCCAAGATTGCTGACTTGCAAGCTTAACACCTTGAACTGTTATTACAAGCTACATTTGACTGTGGTATAAAACTCTTCACTTTCAGTTGTGACTCTGGCATAGGAGACTGATTTTACCCATAAATTTTGTGATAAGTCATATTCTCTTACAGACTTTATTCTGGAATTTCCTTATAAGGTAAGTTAATTTGCTGGTTCGTCACCAAGACCCTTTGTTTTAAGTCTAAAATTTTGTGGCACAAAAAGATTCCAATTTTTAAAACAATGGGAACTTAAGTCTTCTCCATCATTTCCAAGGGATGATGCCTATCTTTTCAATCTTTTCTTTCTTCTAAGAGTTAATATTTATTGAACAATTACTATGTGGCAGGCACTGTTCTAAGTATTTCATTTTTAAGCCATTGAAACTTTGCAAAACTCTCTAAGTTAGTTATCCTGACTTTAGATATCATTTATAAACCAGCACATAGAAGCTAATGTATTTAACCATTATGCTGTAGTATCTCACAAAACCTGTTTATATCTGTTTATATATATGACAGTTTCCATGGCACAGAAGTTAAGATTCAGGATTCAAAACCTGGGATTCAAATCCTGACTCCATCTGTTACTACCTGCCCCTTAGGCAAGTTACTTCTTGTGCTTCTGTCTGTTGTGAAAAATTAAATGAACTACAATATGAAAAGCATTCAGAACAGAGCCCAGCATAGAGCTAGTATGTATCCAGATCTTACCATTTTTTTAAACTGGCTATGTGACAGGGTCTAAATTACCATTCTGCAACTTGATTTTTTCACTAAACAGATGATGATCCATGTTGCAGAATAAACCTAGTTTATTTTATCTACAATGTATTATTCCATCACATAAATGTCAGTCTCTATTTATCCATTCTCCTATTGACAGTCATTTAATCTGTTTCCAGTTTTTGTCTCTGCTGCCAGATGCACATGCCTTATGCAGGTCTCCACGCGCGCACACACGTAAGAGTTTCTCTATAGTATGTATGTAAAAGTGGAAATGCTGGACCATTGGGGGTGCTTATCTTCAACTCTGATACTGTCAAAACTCCAAAGGGGTTTTGTCTCACAAGAAATGGATGACATATTCTGTTTTTCCAAATCCCCACTGACACCTGGCATTGCCAGACCTTAAAAATCAACTTTTATTCTATTATCATAACATAAATGGTAAAGATAGCCTATGTATAATGAGGTACTTATAAAGTACCATATTCTTAACTCTTTTAGTAAAGAAAATGATAGCAAAATGCAAAACAAAATGTTGAATTACCACATAGACCTGGAGGAGCCAAGGAGTAGACACAAAATTTCTACACATCAAAGAAACCTAAGAAATAAAAAAATAAACATGGTTGATGAAAAATAAAATACTCACCTCAAACTCTCTGAGCAGTTTAGAAATAAGCAAACCCTCCGGAAACTTGGATACTACCTAATAGAAAATACAATACAATATAAATAGACATTATTAGGATTCTGGCTAACAAAATATCAAAATAAAAACACTATAAACTTAAATAATAACAAAGAAAAAAATAAGATTAGTGAGTGAATGAATTAAAAGTCACAATACTTTTAAAATCAGTTTTTAAAAAACAATAACAAAAAAAAGGCTTCCAACATTTCCAGAGTTGAGAAATCATTCTTGCACAGTACTGCAATGCCATAGCTCTCCAGAAATTCCTATAATTCTTTAGAAAACATAGTTAGCTTTAGCTTACATAAAGTAAATATTCTACAGCATAATTTCAAGCATTTTATTTTAAAAATTTTATATTTAAGTAATCATAACACCTAGTGTGGGGCTCAAACTCACAACCCCGAGATCGAGAGTCACATGCTCTGCCGAGTGAGTCAGCCAGGCACCTCTCAAACATTTTAAATGGTAGAAAAGAAAATGAATACTATAGAAATCTTTGAAAAATTCAGTTAAGCAAAGAAAAAGTTATCATAGTTTTTGTTGCCCGTATGCACATAAAAATATTGGTCTTTAATATAAAAATCATCATTTCTATAACAAGTTTTTTTATTATCATACCATAAGCAACTCTACATGTCAGTAAATATGGATCAACATGTTTACTAGCTATAGAGTTTTAAGATTATTTGATATACCTAAATTTACTTACTTGATCCTCTATTTATGGCTGTGTCCTGTGTTTTATTGTCACAATTATAATTATTTTCATATTTGCATATTGCACACTTGTCCAACTATTTTTTAGGAAAAATTCCTAAATTACTCTATCTCAAAGTATAAAAAGCTTTGTGTCATCCAGATTTTTCCAAATATTACGTTTCATTAGAAAGTCTAAATCAAGCTTCAGAAAAATATAAAAATGGTTCCAAAATCCTATGACCAGAGATAGTTGTTGCTGCTTTTCATAAATCATCCTTTAAGAACCTCTTCATGTAGACACACACATTATACATGATTTTACATGAAAGGACAATACTAAACATGCTATTCTATAAAATCTGTTTTAATATGTCAAGAAGATACTGCCATGTAAATTAACTAAAATATACAAAAACTTTCTTATAAGCCTCATAATACTGTGTAGTTTGGGTAATTAATCTAACCAATCCTTTACCAATGAATGTTTAACTTTTCTTTAATTTTTTGTCACTGTAAAAAAATCATATTGAATATCCTTAAATAAATAATCATTGGGTACATGGCCAAATGTCCAAACAAAAAAATAGGGTTTGAATGAAAAAATAGGGTTTTTGCATTTCACCCAATAAAACCACGACAACTGAAATGGAATAATGTAAGGGAGTAAGAGTCGTAAAGGCACTCTGATCATTCAGGTAAGAATAGCTTCCACCAACTTTTAAGTGTACATAACCTTTAGCCTGATACATTAACAGCCAAAGAGCTTTCACAAATTAAAAAGGAAAAACAACAAATTAGGCCAAAGACATGAACAGGTAATTCACATAAGAAATATAAATGGAGGGGTGCCTGGGTGGCTCAGTTGGTTAAGCGACTGCCTTCTGCTCAGGTCATGATCCTGGAGTCCCAGGACTGAGTCCTGCAGGGGACTCCCTGCTCAGCAGAGAGTCTGCTTCTCCCTCTCACCCTCTCCCTTCTTGTGCTCTCTCTCAAGTAAATAAATAAAATCTTAAAAAATAAATAAATACAAATAACTACTAAGCATATGAAAAGATGCTCAATATAAAAATCAAGAGGTATAAATTAAACATTATTGGATAGTAACATTTCACCATCAATGGGAATACAAATCTGTTCAGATCTTTTAGAGGGCGATTAAGTATTAATGACCAAAACTAAATTATTCAATGCCTTTGACAAGTCTGCTTCCAGACACATGTTCAAGGACATTAACTGTAACATTTTTTTAATAGCCAAAGCTAGAAACCGCAACATAATCAACCCCAGATCTCATAAATGAAAGATAGTACACTGGCTGAGTGGAATGCCATGTAATGTTTAGAATATTTGACATCCATATATATGAAACTGATACTGGAAATACCTTGAACTGTTTGCTAACAATGATTTATGGGGGTAAGAGGAAGAAAAAAAGAAGACAGCATGGAAGAATTCCATTTGCTGGGGCGCCTGGGTGGCTCAGTTGGTTGGACGACTGCCTTCGGCTCAGGTCATGATCCTGGAGTCCCGGGGTCGAGTCCCACATCGGGCTCCCAGCTCCATGGGGAGTCTGCTTCTCCCTCTGACCTTCTCCTCGCTCATGTTCTCTCTCACTGTCTCTCTCTCAAATAAATAAATAAAATCTTTAAAAAAAAAAAAAAAAGAATTCCATTTGCTAAATAATTTCGAGAACATTAAAAATTATTAGGAGTAATTTTTTTCTGATCTTAAAGGAATAGCCATTCCATTTGCAATACATTTAAAATGATCAGATATTAAGTATAAAATACTCACAGGCAAAGAAAATTTAACCACAAATGAGATCTAAATGGGTAATTGATTATTCCTATTCATTTCCCAGAAACAGAAAATACTTACAAATTGTATCTTATGTTTTAGTTCTGGATTAATAGTCCCACCAGGTCCAATCTGTGCAATAACTGATTTGAATGTGTTCTCCAGCTATGAAAAAAAAAAAATTCAAGTTATAATCCAAAAAGAAAAAGATCAAAGATAAATCTGAACAATATGTAAAAGGAAACACCTACCACAGGAAATGTCTTTCAATCAAATGGGTAAATTCTTAAGAGGCATTGTTACATTTCATACCATATAAAATATATATTTAGAGTAGATGAAATCTATAAAACTAAACACTCTGCAAGTTTCCAGGGTAATTAACATTCTCTGAAACAATCAGATTCTAGAGTGTTCCATTTTTCAAACTCCTACTCAATCTCCTACTCTTACCCAGAAAGGATTTTTGCTAATTTTTTTCTGTTTATAAAAGTTCGGTGTTTGTTAAACACATGCCTAGTGAATGCCAAATGCAAGGAAAGGACTGAATGGCAGAAGGTCCTGGGAGGCAGGAAAGAATGTGCGCCAGGGCAGGGAGGAAAAGCTCTTCTGTTCTAACAGGAAAGAAGAAAGAACCAGGCGGGATACAGAACGTGGGTCAGAAGGTGGATGGCTTCAGTATTCTGAGTTCTGCAGCAAGGCCCAGTCCTTAGAGTTGGAGGGAAAGGGGAGACAGTTCAGGGAGTTGAGAAAGCAGAAAAATAAGGTGAGGAAGTGATGGAGGACTATCCAAATGCGATACGCAGGGAATAAAGACAGGAGAGGCATGAGCTAAGACAACAGGGATCTAAGGATGTTTGTTGAGACAAACCAAAGGTATAGAGGTCCCAATAAGGTAGAAGATGATATACAGGACTATCTGGAAAAATAAGCCAGAAACACAGGCAGTCACAGTCAGGGAAGCATGGCGCTTATGAAGACATTCCCACCCGGTAAACAGCCATGGCAGGGGAGACCTAAGTGAATCAAAGACCATGGATTCACATTTCTCCCAGTAAAACCACAACATCTGAGATGGGATGATTTAAAGCAGAAGAGTCATAATGTATGTTTAAAGATAGTAATGTTTAAACATGTATATTTAAAGCATGTATGTTTAAATATACATATTTAAAGTAAGTGGGAAAAATAGATGCTAGAAAAGACACAAAGGTATAATGAAAAACACACACTACGCTAAAATCCTACCACATAGAATCATTATTAATATTTTTTCCTTCTAAACTTTCTATTTTTTCATCTTTCTTCTTGTCACTTGGCCTGTCATTACTTACAAACTGTATAACCTCTCAGGTGTCAGTTTCTTCATCTGGAAAATGAAGACAGTTTCAGTATCTTGTAAGATTAACAGGAAAAGGGGATGGGGGGGAGACTAGATTCTAACTAGCTTTCACAAAAAGCCTCAGCCCTGGGCTCGTGTTCTTCATGATTCTTCTGTATCTGCCATCAGAGAACTCGCCAAAGCTCTCCCAGGGAACAGCTAAGAAAATCTAAAGGGAACGGATTCCTCACATCCCAACATGCTCCCTCCATGAGAAGAGTCAGTATAACAACTTCTTATATTATTACTGTGCTAGGTGTTGCAAGGGACCAAAAAAAAGGGACACATCAGTGTCATTCCTCTCAAGCCACTTAAAATTAAGTAGGGAAAGGAGATAAAAGCATAAACTGCTATAACCTAAGGCCGTCTCAGAGCATCACTGAAGAGGGAGATAAATGCAGAGGGATCTATTATCACATTAGGTTATAAATACAAGGAAAGCCTCCTTTCTGAAGGGCCTTGAAGGGTGGTAGAGATGGCAAGGAAGCCATAAGGAACTTAATGAGCACAGGAGAAAAGGGGGAAAAAATAACTCACCTGAAGGCACTAAGGAAGTAGTGGGAGATAATAATGAAGAACAGAGAAGGAAGGACTACAGAATACCTCCAAACAAAGGAGCTTTACTTGGTTATATTACCAAATAAAAAAAAAAAAAAAAAAAACAACCTTGAGATTTTCAGCAAGGGAGAGACATAATCAGAATTTTAATGCGTCAGCAGAAAATGATATAAGAGAGGTGGACAACCAACAAGGAACCCACTGCAACTCTCTGGAAGGGAGTCTTCACCGGGTCGCTAAGACGAGGGGACATTATAAGGTGGAACGCGGAATCTGTAGAAATTAGGAAAGATTCCAGTACAGGCAAGGGAACTGCTAATTCGATAGGGATGAATAATAGGAGGCCCAGGGGAACAGGCTCTAAGACTGCAAGTTTTAGGAGGAAAGCTAAAGGACCCTGGAACACAGATGTAGGCTTTTGCTGTTTTTTAACAAATTCCAAAAGTTCAGGAAACTGAGAGGTAATGACAGGATGAAAATTACAAATGTGATTTTTCTCTCTGGAGCATGGCTTGGGACAGGGTCAGGAAAGGACAGCCCAGGGGCCAAACCTGGCCTTTGCCATCTGTGTTTGTACTGCCCATAAGCTTGGAATAGTCTCAATATTTTTAAGTAGTAGGGGGAAAAACATAAAATGAATATATTGTGATACATGAAAATTATATGACACTCAAATTTCAGTATTCATAAATAAAATCTTACTGGAACATGCCACACTCACTCATTTACACATTACCTACATGACTGTGTGTCACACTACAAGGGCAGAGTTGAGTGTTTACAAAAGAGACCATATGGACCTCAAGCCTCAAATATTTACCATGTGGCCCTTTAAAGAAAACAGTCACCAGGCCTGGGCTTAAGATGTCAAAATGATAGGTTCTTAGCTAGGAACAGAATGCTTCTCAAGAAGAAAAAAAAATGGTTTTTGCCTCAAGCTAGATCACTAAATTAAGATGACTTTAAGCTGAATGGGAAAGGGAAGATTTCTTAAAGTGCAGCTAATCTTGGGGATATCTATACTTGGAGGGTAGAAGTTATAGGGCTAAGGGCAGTGAGAAAGGAAGGTAATCAGTGATTGACACAAGGAAATAATCTGAGGCAACACTGATTTCAATAATATTCAGTCTCAGATGCCTACCTAGCAAACACAAAGAATGGATAATAAATCAATCAAACAAAAATTATATTACAGAGGCATAAATAAAGATGGAAAGTGACAGGAGAAAAAATACCATATTCAAATAGGAGTCTCTAGGATTAGAGAAGAGACAGAAGAACTTTGAGTCAGAAAATGGTACTCCTCAAAAAAATGGACAAAAAACATAAATAGGCAATTGATAAATAGTAACATTAAGCAATAAAAGCATGAAGCTTAACCTCTAATAAAGAGACACTAGTCAGATATAGTTACTTGCCTATCAAAGTGGAAAATTATTTTTACAATAATGCCCACTTATTCATTCAACAAAAATGTTCTGGACACATACTATGTGCTCCACAGTGGATATACAGGGTAAATAAATTAGAAATGGTCACTGCCATTCTGGAACCTGGTGGTCTAGTATGGGGAGACAAACATGAAATAATCATAAATATATAATTGTAATTATGATAAATATCATGAAAAGACTCACAGAGTGTCATGAAAGGGTAATATCCTTAAAAGCATTAGGAAAGCAATGGGAGATCTAATAGCCTGGGTTGGTGGGGAGGGAGAGGTCATCTATGCTGGGTACTAGCAAAGGTACAAAAAAAGAAGCACTCTCCATACACACACCTTATCTAAGTGTTAACTAAAACAACTTTATGAAGGACAACCTAACCACATAAAAATACATTTTTTTAAGATTTTATTTATTTATTTGACAGACAGAGATCACAAGTAGGCAAAGAGGCAAGCAGAGAGAAAGAGGAGGAAGCAGGCTCCCCGCCAAGCAGAGAGCTCGATGTGGGACTCGATCCCAGGACCCTGAGATCATGACCTGAGCCGAAGGCAGAGGCTTAACCCACTGAGCCACCCAGGCGTTCCTAAAAACACAATTTTTTTTGATGCAGTGATTGTTGCTCCAGAAACTTATCCTGTGAAGTAATGATTTTCATCACAAGACTATTTTTAATAACAAACACTAGCAACAGGCTTAATGCCAAATCAAGGTTACAAGTTAAATTACCGTGCATCCTACTACCAATAAAAATTATGTTGCATTACAATACTTAATGTGGGATGTTCACAACTTACAGTTAGGACTTAAAAAAAAAAAAAAAAGGTCACAAACCTGGGCCAGAATGATTCTAATTTTATTTAAAAAGAAAAAGAAAGAAAGAGAGCGCCGCTTAGCATAATACTCTTTAGCTCCATCTATGTCATTGCAAATGGCAAGATTTACTTCTTTTCTACAGTTGAGCAATATTACATTGTGTATATATACACCATATCTTCTTTATCCATATCTTCTTTATCCATTATCAGTTGATCGATGCTGTTTCCATAGTTTGGCTATTGTAGCTAATACTGCTATAAACACTGGGGTGCATGTATGCCTTTCAAAATCAGTCCGTCAGAAAGACAAATATATGATTTTAGTCCTTTGTGCAATTTAAGAAACAAAACCAATGAGCAAAGTGGGGGGAAAAGAGAGAGAGAAAAACCAAGAAACAGACTTAACTGTAGAGAACAAACTGATGGTCACCAGAGGGGAAGGAATGGTAGGATGGGAAAAACGGGTGATAGAGATGAAGGCGTGCACTTGTGACAAGCTCTGGGTGACATACAAAGTGCCGAACCACTACACTGTACCCCCCGAAACTAATATACTACTGCATGTTCACTGGAATTTAAATAAAAATTTTCAAAGAAAAAGTTAACTTTTCTGAGTGATAAAAATATAGGTGATTTTTATTTTCTTCTGTGCTTTCCTGTATTTCAAATCTTCTCCAATCAATCTTTATTACTTTGTAATAAGAAACAATTTTAAAAACAGACACCTGGGTGGTATTTGGAAACATGAGGGTGGAAGCATTTTGGAAAGAAGAGGCACGAAGCTAAAAGCAGTAAGGAACAGAAATGACATCTTAGAGGAATATTCTGCAGCCCTTCGACCATATGGTAAAACATAAATACACTTGTGATCAAGATCTCAAAACTGGCACTGACACACATAGAAGCAAAGTCTTCGACTGCTGAAATACTTGTTAGGTACCTCATCTGACAAGAAACCAGACAGTATGGAATGTGCCTTGCCATACTAAAAATTTCATCCAAACTCACAAGAAAACAGATAGGGAACAGCTCCTTTTAGTTGGCCAGGGAACACAACTTCCAAAACTGCATTAATGAACCCAACAAACAGCTCCTGCTGAGAGTAACTGTTTAATATACCCAGTTGCTTGCTTGTCCATGATACTCTTAAAAAGACAGCTGGGCCAGGTCATCAAGGAAAATAAAAAAGCAAAAAGCATCTTTTTCTTACATGCAACACCAAGCACACCACCTAATTCACATAAGAATGATCAACTCCTTGGTCGCAAATTAAAAGTTCAGTGCAAACTAACACCCAGCCCTGATTTTTAATTCATTTAAGACCAGAGCTTCTTTTAGAACTCCATGTTCACCTACTTTAAACCTCACACTGTATGTTACAATGAAGTTTTCTAATGTGGAAGATGGGAGCAGAGTAGCATGGGGGCACTCCAGATGGTATGAAGGCTAGAGAACCCAGAAATGCCAGATCCCTGCTCCTTGACCAAACATTATCACAGGCAATGACCTATCAATGGAGCAAAGGAACACTATGGTTAGCTGTGATCTGGGACTACACACAGACAGATTATTTGAGGCTTCATTTCTAGAAAATATGGCTAATCCGTGCTCATCCACTCACACTGTCACTCTCCATGTAAACTTCCTCTCAGCCAGTATAAAGGAAATGTAATAGAATGTGGTAAAAAGATTATTCCTATCTTGCAAAACAGAGTTTAAATTGTTCTAACCATTTGCTCTGTGAAACAAAGCATGGCAATGGGCAAAGGGTGTTATACCAAAGACCACGCCTGGCTGTTCTTCTTAGAGGTAAAAGATGAACAAATACTAATAATCATCTTACAGGGGCGCCTGGGTGGCTCAGTGGGTTAAACCGCTGCCTTCGGCTCAGGTCATGATCTCGGGGTCCTGGGATCAAGTCCCACATCGGGCTCTCTGCTCAGCAGGGAGCCTGCTTCCCTCTTTCTCTCTCTCTCTGCCTGCCTCTCTGCCTGCTTGTGATCTCTCTCTGTCAAATAAATAAATAAAATCTTTTAAAAAAATAAAATAAAATAATCATCTTACAAAGGAGAAATTTATTTTTCTTCTTGTTAATAACGTGATTTTCTTACTACAAAACAGTATATGTTCACTGTGGATAAACATAAAATATAGTATAAAAAAGTCTGTAAATTTATAATTTAAGTGTGTTATACGTGTTCTTTTTCTACACTAATATATATACTTTAGAATTCTGAGTAGGACCACATAGTAAACTGTTAAATCTGTAATTCTGAAGAAATGGCAAGTTGTACATTTACAAATAGGATTACGTAGGATCTGATAATTACATGGAGTCTGTCCTGCTAGCAAATTAAAGTACATAGTTTAGAAATTAGAACCCACACTTTGGAAAAGATTCAAACAGCTCCCATGGCAAAAACTTCAACTGGCCATGAAATGTGGTTGCTAGACTGCATATATGAGGAATTCTTGGAGCTGCATGAAACTTAAAGGAAAACAGTTAGAGAAAAAGTGTCTGTGCTTCCCTCTCACCCTCTCATTGAGGCCATGCCAGGAGCAAAGGTCCTAAACAGTGCACTAAATAGTGCCTTGTTCTGATGGTTACAGGCAGAGTCTCCCCACCCCATTTTATGGAGTTTAAAGTCTTTGAAAAAGAAATATGTACTATCATTAATATTTTTTCTGGAATTTTTAGTCAGTAAAATAAATTTGGAAGATAGAAGAACTTCAAACACTAGAAAAAACAAAGCAAACTAATCCTTCATTGTTGAGTTTTACACAGTTAATTTATTTGGACTCAAATCATTTTGAGTTTTACTTTGTTAGTACTATACTGACTGAACTGTGTTTCCTAAAATTCCCATGTTGAAGCCCTAACCCTCAGTGTGATGTTTTTTGTGATGAGGTCAGAGGGTGAGTACAATATACACACACATACACACACACACACAGGAATATTATTTTTTTATAATATTCTAAATTTTTTATTTTTTTTTAAAGATTTTATTTATTTATTTAACAGAGAGAAATTACAAGTACACTGAGAGGCAGGCAGAGAGAGAGAGAAGGAAGCAGGCTCCCTGCTGAGCAGAGAGCCCGATGCGGGACTCGATCCCAGGACCCTGAGATCATGACCTGAGCCGAAGGCAGCGGCTTAACCCACTGAGCCACCCAAGCGCCCCTAAATTTTTTATTTTTTATAAACATGTATTTTTATCCCCAGGGGTACAGGTCTGTGAATCGCCAGGTTTACACACTTCACAGCACTCACCAAAGCACATACCCTCCCCAATGTCCATAACCCCACCCCCCTTCTCCCAACCCCTCTCCCCCCAGCAACCCACAGTTTGTTTTGTGAGATTAAGAGTCACTTATGGTTTGTCTCCCTCCCAATCCCATCTTGTTTCATTGATTCTTCTCCTACCCACTTAAGCCCCCATGTTGCATCACCACTTCCTCATATCAGGGAAATCACATGATAGTTGTCTTTCTCTGCTTGACTTATTTTGCTAAGCATGATACGCTCTAGTTCCATCCACATTGTCGCAAATGGCAAGATTTCATTTCTTTTGATGGCTGCATAATATTCCATTGTGTATATATGCCACATCTTTATCCATTCATCTGTTGATGGACATCTAGGTTCTTTCCATAGTTTGGCTATTGTGGACATTGCTGCTATAAACATTCGGGTGCACGTGCCCCTTTGGATCACTACGTTTGTATCTTTAGGGTAAATACCCAGTAGTGCAATTGCTGGGTCATAGGGCAGTTCTATTTTCAACATTTTGAGGAACCTCCATGCTGTTTTCCAGAGTGGTTGCACCAGCTTGCATTCCCACCAACAGTGTAGGAGGGTTCCCCTTTCTCCGCATCCTTGCCACCATCTGTCATTTCCTGACTTGTTGATTTTAGCTATTCTGACTGGTGTGAGGTGATATCTCATTGTGGTTTTGATTTGTATTTCCCTGATGCCGAGTGATATGGAGCACTTTTTCATGTTTCTGTTGGCCATCTGGATGTCTTCTTTGCAGAAATGTCTGTTCATGTCCTCTGCCCATTTCTTGATTGGATTATTTGTTCTTTGGGTGTTGAGTTTGCTAAGTTCTTTATAGATTTTGGACACTAGTCCTTTATCTGATATGTCGTTTGCAAGTATCTTCTCCCATTCTGTCAGTTGTCTTTTGATTTTGTTAACTGTTTCCTTTGCTGTGCAAAAGCTTTTGATCTTGATGAAATCCCAATAGTTCATGTTTGCCCTTGCTTCCCTTGCCTTTGGCGATGTTCCTAGGAAGAAGTTGCTGCGGCTGAGGTCGAAGAGGTTGCTGCCTGTGTTCTCCTCCAGGATTTTGATGGATTCCTTTCTCACATTGAGGTCCTTCATCCATTTTGAGTCTATTTTCGTATGTGATGTAAGGAAATGGTCCAATTTCATTTTTCTGCATGTGGCTGTCCAATTTTCCCAACACCATTTATTGAAGAGGCTGTCTTTTTTCCATTGGACATTCTTTCCTGCTTTGTCAAAGATTAGTTGACCATAGAGTTGAGGGTCTATTTCTGGGCTCTCTATTCTGTTCCATTGATCTATGTGTCTGTTTTTGTGCCAGTACCATGCTGTCTTGATGATGACAGCTTTGTAATAGAGCTTGAAGTCCAGAATTGTGATGCCACCAACTTTTTCAATACACATAGGAATATTATTCAGCAAACAAATCCTGCCATTTGTGACAATATGGATGGACCCTGAGGGCATTACGCTAAGGGAAATAAGTCAGAGAAAGACAACCACTGTATGATCTCACTTACATGTAGAATCTAAAAAACAAAACAAAACAAAAAAACTTGACCTCATAGATATAAGAACACATTGATGGTATTCGGGGGCAGGAGTATAGGAATGGGTGAAATAAGTGGAGAAAGTCAAGAGGTACAAATTTCCAGTAATAAAAAATCCTGGGATGGGTGCTCTGGGTGGCTCAGCTGACTAAGCATCTGCCTTCAGCTCAGGTCATGATCCCAGGGTCCTGGAATCAAGTCAGGCTCTCTGCTCAGTGGGAAGCCTGTTTCTCCCTCTCCCTCTGCCACTACCCCTACCTCTGTCAAATCAATTTTTTTTTAATCTTAAAAAAAAATCCTGGGGAGGGGCGCCTGGGTGGCTCAGTGGATTAAGCCGCTGCCTTCGGCTCAGGCCATGATCTCGGTGTCCTGGGATCGAGCCCCACATCAGGCCCTCTGCTCAGCAGGGAGCCTGCTTCCCCCTCTGTCTCTGCCTGCCTCTCTGCCTACTTGTGATCTCTCTCTCTGTCAAATAAAATAAATAAAATCTTTAAAAAAAAAAAAAAATCCTGGGGATGTAATGTACAGAACGGCAACTATATTTAATACTGTATGTAATAATAATATAGAATAATAGACATTACATAATATACATTATATGATTATGTAACATAATAGTTAACAGTGTTAATAACACTATATTGTATAATTGAAAATTTCTAGATCTTAAAAGTTCTCACCATAAGAAAAAATAATTTGTAAATATGTGTGATGATGGATGTTAAGTAGACCTGCTATGATCATTTCATATTATAAACATACCAAAGCATCATGTTAAATATCTGAAACTAATATCAGTGATATCTCAATTTTTTTTAAATCAATAAAAATTCTTTTAAAAGATATAACTCAGAAACAGATGGAGATACATACAGTGAGGTATGTAGGAAGAAGCACAGAGCTCCACACTGTCACCAGACATGTCACTCTCCCCCCAGATCTCTACTCTTCATTAACCTGGAAACTCTCCAAATCCAACACATTAGGATTTTTTTGGAGGCTTTGTTCCAACACCATAACTGATTGATTCACTGGCCTCTAGTGAATGAATTCAATTTCCAGCCCCTTTCCTCTCTCAGGAGGTTGGAGGTAGAACTAAAAAGTTCTAACCCTCTAGTCACATTGTTGGCTCAAACTGGCAACTAGCCCCCATTCTTAGGTGCTTTCCAAAAGTCACGTCATTAACAATAAAAGACACCTTTATAGCTTTCATCTCTTTAAAAACTGCAAGGTTTTAGGAGCTCTGTGCCAGAAAAGAGGGAAAAAATGTAATTTTATATAATAAATCACAATATCACATCCTATAATCAATCTTAATAGATGGAGAACATTTCTACATACATCCATGGGGAAAATCTCAGAATCTAGTAACAGAAAGGAATTTCCTCAACCTGGTTTATGGCATTTATAAAAATGGTACAGTTAAAACCATAGTTAATGATGAAAAACTAATGTTTTTCCCCCACAGTCAGGAAAAAGCCAAGAATTTCCACTCTTACAACTTCTATGCATTATTATACCAGAGAGCCTAAGAAGAAAGAAAAAGCCATATAGATTGAAAAGGAAGTAAAAATGTCTACTCCCAGAAAATATAACAATTTTTTTTTTTTTTTTTTTTTTTAAAGATTTTATTTATTTATTTGACAGAGAGAGATCACAAGCAGACAGAGGCAGGCAGAGAGAGATCGAGGCCCGCATCGGGCTCTCTGCTCAGCAGGAGCCTGCTTCCCTCTCTCTCTCTC
>NC_081566.1:22918381-22939746 GCF_022355385.1 Mustela nigripes
CAATTTTTTTTTTTTTTTTTTTTTTAAAGATTTTATTTATTTATTTGACAGAGAGAGATCACAAGCAGACAGAGGCAGGCAGAGAGAGAGAGAGGGAAGCAGGCTCCTGCTGAGCAGAGAGCCCGATGCGGGCCTCGATCTCAGGACCCTGAGATCATGACCTGAGCCGAAGGCAGCGGCTTAACCCACTGAGCCACCCAGGCGCCCTACTCCCAGAAAATATAATGATCTATGCAGAGAATCTCAATTCTGGGGCACCACAGTGGCTCAGTCGGTGAAGCGTCTGACTCTTGATTTGGCTCAGGTCATGAGCTCAGGGTCCTGAGATCAACCACCTCCCCACCCCCCCCAATCACATCAGGCTCCACACTCAGGGTCAGGAGTCTGCTTGAGGATTTCTTTCTCTCTCCCTCTTCCTGTGCCCCGTTCCTCCTCCCCTTCTCTCTTCCTGTCTCCCTCTCTCTCTCTCTCTCGCTAATACATAAATCTTTTTTTTAAAATCCCAACTCTATAAAAAAGCTACTATAATGATCTGAACTACAGAAATGAGTTTACCAGATACCTTGATTCAAGGTCACAAAATTCAAGGTCAATATACAAAAAAGTCCAATTAATTTTCTATATACCAGCAACAATTAACTAGAAAATAAATTGAAAATATCCTTTATGGTATCAAAAATATGAAAAATGCAAGGGTAAAACTTAACAAAATATATGCAAGCCTTGGGTACTTAAACTATAAAAGAGTACTGAAAACTTAAAGACCCAAATGGAAAAACATACTATGCTCATGAATCAATAGTTAAGATGTGAATTCTCCCCAAACTTACCTATAGACCCAATGTAATTCTAATGAAAATCACAAGAGGCAATATTTATTTTTGGTGGAAATTAATAAATGGTTTATATCAAACTAAGTTTATCTGAAAATGCAAAGAACCTAGAGTAGCAAAAACAATTTGAAAAAGAAAGCTGTAGGACTTAACTATGTAATTTCAAGATGTTAAAAAACTAGAATAATCAAGATAGTGTGGTATTGGCAAAAGAACATGTAAATCAATGCACAGAATAAAGAATCCTAAAACCTACACATACAAGAGGTTAATAGATTTGATAGAGATGCCAAAGTAATAAGGTAGTTCAGTGAGGAAAACAGTATTTTACAAAAAATAGTGCTAGAGGAATTAGCTATCCATTGCAAAAAAACTTTCATCCATATTGGTACCTTATATAAAAATTAACTTGAGAGGTGCCTGGGTGGCTCAGTGGTTAAGCCTCTGCCTTCAGCTCAGGTCATCATCTCAAGGTCCTGGGATGGAGCCCCACATCAGGCTCTCTGCTCGGCAGGGAGCCTGCTTCCCCCTCTCTCTCTGCCTGCCTCTCTGCCTACTTGTGATCTCTCTCTCTCTGTGTCAAATAAATGAATAAAATCTTAAAAAAAAATTAACTTGAGATGGAAAATAAACTTAAGAAGAACTAAGGAAATGAGGTAAGCACAGACCAGAAGAAAGCATTTGCAAAACACGCACATTCATATATTATTCTTCCAACTCAATACAAATCTCAATTTTTAAGAATGAGCAAAGGATGTGAAGACACACTTTAAAGAAGATGTATAAAAGGAAATGTGCATATGAAAAGATGCCCAAAATTATTCATTGTTAGTGAAATTCCAATTAAAACCACAATGAAATATCACCACATATCCATTCAAATGACTAATATTTTTTAAATTAACAATACCAAATGTTAACAAAGATGCAACTAGAACTCTCTTTTGTAGCTCACAGGAGTGTAAAATCATAGAGTCACTTTAGAAAACAGTTTGGCAACTTCTTATGAAGTGAAACATACTTACTGAATGACCCAACAATCCTACTGCTAGGTGTTTACTCAAGAGAACTGAAGTCCACAGTCATACAAGTATATGCAAAGGTTCATAGTAGCTTTATATATAAATATCCCAAAAAGGAAACAACCCAAATATCATCTAATGGGGGGAGATAACAAGTTGAAGTATATCAATAGAGTGGAATGATATGCAATCAAAAAAAGTAACAAAAGCTTCATGCTAAGAAGCTAGACACAAAGGCCAAACACTACTTAATTCCATGTGGGTGAAACTCTTGAAAAGTCAAACTCATAGAAAGCAATGGTTTTTATATCTGTGGCTATAGCTGAGAAAAGAGGTCAATTACAAAGCAGCATAATGAAACTTTTTAAAAATGATGGAAATAGTTTCTTAATTTTGATGGTGATTACATGACTGGCTATATTGTCAAAACTCAAACTGTACCATTTTAAATGGGTAAATTTTATTGTATGTAAATTTTTACTAAAGCTAATTTTTTTTTAACTTATACAGGTAAGGCACTTTTATATCTTGAATTTAATTTCCATGTGCTTACTCTGAACTCGATTTAAGCTACCATCTTGTGTGGACTGAGAAGGAAGATGGTGGGGGAAGAGGGGAACCTAATTTCATTTGGTTCCTGGAATTCAGCTAGCTAGCTATCAAATCATTCTGAACACCTGCAAACTCAACTGGAGATCTAAGGAAAGAATTAATTGCTACAATTAATAGAAAAATGACCACTTTTTTCAAGGTAGGAGGTTTGGAGATATATCAGAAGATAAACCCCGGAGGGAGGGAGTCAGCTACCAGAAAGTGATAAAGCCGCAGAGCACAAAATTGGAACTTCAAGCCATCTGCTCCAGTGAGGGACGTCCCTGCTTGAAAGGTGCTCAGGTGGCCAAATGGGCAGAATCCTAGGTGGGGCAGTGTGGTCTCAAGATCCCTGGAGTCACAGAAAGATCAGGCATGCCTGAGTGCAAAAGAGTTCCCAAGCATCAGAGCAGGGAAGCCAGCTGCTATCACTGAGCCCAGGAGTGGGCTTGCAGTTCAATGCTGCCATAAACCGTAAATGAGGGCATGACAGGGTGATGGCTCTCCAAGCAGGGGCCCAGCAAGAGGCAGAACCACAGCGAAACCTCATCCCTTCCATGGGAGGAGCAGTCGTAGTATACATGGCAGGAGCTTGTTAAGTTTGGAGACTCAACGCAGGGTCACATGCCTGAGATAAAAACACTTGGTCACAGTCTGGGTGAACACAGAGTATGGACAGAAACCAGGGAGACAAGACTGATTGACCCCTTCTCCCCAAGGGTGCACTAAAGACTGGGGGCACAAACTTTCAGCTCCAGGGACTGGAGATCAGGACATCACCATTTCCATTTTCATTTCCATCCCCAAAGTGGGGCAGAAAGCCTTCAGAAACAAAAGTCACGTAGAGCAATGCAAAGCAGCTACACTGAACCTGGCCCCCTAGCAAGGGCAGTGCCTGAAGTCAAAGACACCTGAGAATCAGTGCAACAGCCCCCACCCCAGGAGACCAGCAGGAACATCTGTGATCACACCTAACTGCAAAACTCTAGCACTAGGATAAAACAGTATGTAGATTTGGAGTCTCTTATGATTCTTTAGTCTTCGGTTTCAATTTTTTTTTTCCTTTTCAACTAGTTTCTTATTTTATGAGCTCTTTAAATCTTTTTTAATTTTCATTTTTATATTTACATTTATATATATATTCTTTATTTTTGGCTTTCTTTCTATATATATAGATTTCTTTCCTTATAATTTTGGGATCTAGATTCTTCTAACAGACCAAAATACACCCAGGACTGAGTACACTGCTCTGTTCAATTGACCTGTTGGATTATATTCTCTCTCTCTCTTTTTTTTTTTTTTTTTTGGTTTCTGATCTCTTCTGATTTTTTAGTATATATTTTGATGGGGATGGTCGCTATATTTGTATTTTATTCTCTTGTTCATTTATTCTTCTCTAGACAGAATGGCAAGATGGAAAAATGCACCCCAGAAAAGAAAACAAATGGCAGTATTAACTGCCAAGGAATTAATCAATATGGATATAAGCTGCTGGGCCTAGAATTCAGAATAACAATTATAAAGATACTAGCTGGGCTTGAATAAAGCATAGAAGACACAGGGAATCCCTTTCTGAAGAAATAAAAGAACTAAAATCTAATCAAGTTGAAATAAAAAAGGCTATTAGTGAGATGCAGAAAAAAATGGAGGCTCTAAATGCTAGGATAAATGAGGCAGAAGAGAGAACTGGTGATATAGAAGATAAAACGAAGGAGAGTAAAGAAATTGAGAAAAAGAGAGATATACAGCTACTGGATCATGAGGGGACAATTCAAGAGATAAGGGATACCATAAAGCAAAACAATACTAGAATAATTGGGGTACCAGAGGAAGCGGAGAAAGGGGAGGGGGGACAAAAGGTATACTGGAGCAAATTATAACTGAGAATTTCCCTAATCCAGAGAAGGAAACAGGCTTTCAGTCCCAGAGGCAGAGAGAATCTCTTTCAAAATCAATATAAATAGGTCAACACCTCAACATATAATAGTAAAGCTTAAAGTCTCAGAGACAAAGAAAAAGTACTGATAGCAGCTCAGGACAAAAGATCTGTAACCTACAAAGGAAAAAACATAAGGCTGAAAGCAGACCTAGCCACAGAGACCAGGCAGGTCAGAAAGGATTGGCATGATACATTCAGGGTGCTAAATGAGAAAACACATAGCCAAGAATACTTTATCCAGCAAGGCTATCATTCAGCATAGAAGGTCAGATAAAAATCCCCAAGGATAAAGAGAAACTAAAAGAATTCGTGGTCGCTAAACCAGCCCTGCAAGAAATATCAAAGATGATCCTTTAAGAAAAGAGAAAACCCAAAAATAACTTATATGAGAAAATAACAGAGACAATATACAGAAATAATGACTTAACAGGTAATACAATGGCACTAAATTAATATCTTTCAATAGTCACTCTGAATGTAAATGGGCTAAATGCTCCAATCAAAAGACACAGGGTATCAGATTAGATAAAAAAGTCTCTCGCTGTGTGGAAGGGACTCATTTTAGATCCAAAGATACCTCCAGATTGAAAGTGAAGACGTAGAGAACAATTAATCACACTAATAGACATCAAAAGAAAGCTGGCAATCCTTATACCAGACAAATTAGATTTTAAACAAAAGACTAATATGAGATGAAGAAGGACACTATATCATAATTAAAGGGGCTATCCAACAAGAAGATCTAACAATTATAAATATTTATACCCTTAACACGGGAGCAACCAATTATATAAGCCAATTAATAACAAAATTAAAGAAACACATTGACAATAATACAAAAATAGTAGAGGATTTTCACACCTCACTCACTGCAATGGACGGATCATTAAAGCAGAAGATCAACAAGGAAGGAAGGGCTTTGAATGACGCACTGGACCAGATGGACTTCACAGATACATTCACAGCATTCTATCCTAAAGCAAGAGAATACACATTCTTCTCGAGTGTACATGGTATATTCTCCAGAACAGATCACATACTGGGTCACAAATCAGGTCTCAAGTGGTACCAACAGATTAGGATCATTCCCTGCATATTTTCAGACCACAATGCATTGAAACTGGAACTCAATCACAAGAGCCAATTTGGAAGGAAAACAAACACATAAAGGTTAAAGAACATCCTACCAAAGAATGAACTGGTCAACCAGGAAATTAAGAATTTTAAAAATTCATGGAAACAAATGAAAATACAACCTTTCAAAATCTTTGGGATAAGCCAAAGTGGTCCTAAGACCACTTTGTTTCTCAAAGAAACAAGAAAGGTCTCAAATGCACAATGTAACCTCACACCTAAAGGAGCTGGAAAAAGAACACCAAATAAAACCTAAACCCAGCAGAAGAGAATAAATAGAGATTAGACCAGAAACCCATGAAATAGAAACCAAAAGAACAGTAGAACCCATCAAGGAAACTAGGAGCTGGTTCTATGAAAGAATTAAGATTGAGGGACGCCTGGGTGGCTCAGTTGGTTAAGCAGCTGCCTTCGGCTCAGGTCATGATCCCAGGGTCCTGGGATCGAGTCCCGCATCAGGATTCTTGCTTGGCAGGGAGCCTGCTTCTCCCTCTGCCTCTGCCTGCCTCTCTGTCTGCCTGTGCTCACTTGCTCTCTCTCCCTCTGTCTCTGACAAATAAATAAATAAAATCTTTAAAAAAATAAAATAAAAAAAAAAAGAATAAGATTGATAAACCCCCGGCCAGACTTATCAAAAAGAAAAGAGAAAGGACCCAAATTAATGAAATCATGAATGAAAGAAGAGAGATCACAAGCAACACCAAAGAAATACAAAAAAATTATAAGAACACATTATGAGCAACTATATGCCAAGAAATTAGACAATCCGGAAGAAATGGATGCATTCCTGGAAACACATAAATTACCAAAACTGAACCAGGAAGAAATAAAAAACCTGAACAAACCCTACCTAGCAAGGAAATTGAAGCAGTAACCAAAAATCTACCAATAAATAAGAGCCCAGGGCCAGAAAGCTTCCCAAGGCAATTCTACCAAACATTTAAAGAATTAATACCTAGTCTTCTGAATCTGTTTCAAAATCTAGAAATGGAAGGAAAACCCAAACTCTTTCTATGAGGTCAGCATGACCTTGATCCCAAAACCAGCCAAAGATCCCACCAAAATGGAGAATTAAGGACCAGTATCCCTGATGAACATGGATGCAAAAATTCTCACCAAGATACTAGCCAATAGGATCCAATAGCATACTAAAAGGATTATTCGCCAGGACTTAATGAAATTTATTCCTGGGCTGCAAGGGTGGTTCAACATTTGCAAATCAATCAATGTGACATACTACTTTAATAATAGAGAGGACAAGAACCATATGATCCTCTCAATAGATGCAGAAAAAGCATTTGACAAAAGTACAGCATCCTTTCTTGGTTAAAACGCTCCACAGTATAAGGATAGAGGGAACATACCTCAATATCATAAAAGTCATCTACAAAAAGCCCATAGCAAATATCATTCTCAATGGGAGAAAACTGAGAGCTTATCCCCTAAGGTCAGGAACATGGTAAGGATGTCCACTATCACCACTGTTGTTCAACATAGTACTGGAAGTCCTAGTCTCACAAAGACAATAAGAAATAAAAGGTATGCGAATAGGCAGAGAAGTCAAACTCTTACTCTTTGCAGATGACCTGATACTCTACATGGAAAATCAAAAAAACTCCACCCCAAAATTGCTAGAACTCATATATGAATTTAGCAAAGTGGCAGGATATAAAATCAATGCACAGAAATCAGTTGCATTTCTATGCACTAATAATGAAACAGAAGAGAAATTAAGGAGTCAATCTCATTTACAATTGCACCCAAACCATAAGATAACCTAGGAATAAACCTAATCAAAGAGGCAAAGGATCTGTACTTGGAAAACTATAGAACACTCATGAAAGAAATTGAGGAAGACACAAAGAAATGGGAAAGCATTCTATGCTTATGAAATGGAAGAATAAATATTGTGAAAATGTCTATGCTACCTAGAGCAATCTATACATTCAATACAATCCCTATCAAAGTTACCATCAACTTTTTTTACAGAGCTGGAACAAATAATCCTAAAATTGGTATGAAACCAGAAAATACCCCAAATAGCCAAAGAAATGTTGAAAAAGAAAAGCAAAGCTGGTAGCATCATAATTCCAGACTTCAAGCTCTATTACAAAGCTGTCATCATCAAGACAGCATGGTACTGGCACAACAACAGACACATAGATCAGTGCAACAGAATAGAGAACCCAGAAATGGACCCTCAACTCTATGGTCAACTAATAGTCAACAAAGTAGGAAAGAATGTCCAATGGAAAAAATACTGTCTCTTCAACAAATGGTGCTAGGAAAACTGGACAGCCACATGCAGAAGAATGAAACTGAACCATCTTCTTACACCAAACACAAAAATACTCTGAAAATGGATGAAAGACCTAGATGTGAGACAGGAATATATCAAAATCCTAGAAAAGAACACAGGCAACAATCTCTGTGACCTCAGCAACAGCAACTTCTGGCTAGACAGGTCTCCAAAGGCAAGGGCAAAAAGGACAAAAATGAACTATTGGAACTTCATCAAGATAAACTTTTGCCCTGCAAAGGAAACACTCAACACTAACAAAAGACAACTTGACAGAATGGGAGAAGATATTTGCAAATGTTTTATCAAATGAAAGACTAGTATCCAAAATCTATAAAGAACTTAACAAAACTCAACACCCCAAAAATAATCCAGTTAAAAAATGGACACTTCACCAAAGAAGACACACTAATGGCCAACAGAGACATGAAAAACTGCTCAACATCACTTGGCATCAGGGAAATACTAATCAAAACAACAATGAGATACCACCTCACACCAGTCAAAATGGCTGAAATTAGTAAGTCAGGAAACGACAGAAGTTGGCAAAGATGTGGAAAAGGGGGAACCCTCTCACACTTCTCGTGGGAATGCAAGCTGGTGCAGCCACTCTAGAAAACAGTATGGAGGTTCCTCAAAAAGTTGAAAATAGAGCTACCCTATGAACCAACAATTGCACTATTGGATATTTACCCTAAAGATACAGATGTAGTGATCTGAAGGAACACATGTACCCGAATGTTTATAGCAGCAATGCCCACAATAGCCAAACTATGGAAAGAGCCCAGATGTCCATCGATAGATGAATGGATAAAGATGTGGTATACACACACACACACACACACACACACACACACATATGTGTGTGTATATATATATACACACACACACACACGCATACATACAAACAATGGAATACTATGCAGCCATCAAAAAAGAAATCTTGCATTTGCCAGGAGATGGATGGAACTGGAGGGTATTATGCTAATCGAAATCAGTCAGAGAAAGACAATTATCATATAATCTCACTGATATCTGGAATCTGAGAAGCAAAACTGATTAACATAGGGGACGGGAAGGAAAAATAAAAAGAAATCAGAGAGGGAGACAAACCATAAGAGACTCTTAACTATAGGAAACAAACTGAGGGTTGCTGGAGGGGAGTAGTTTCGGGGGATGGGTTAACTGGGTGATGGGCATTAAGGAGGGCACAGAATAAAATGAACACTGGCTGTTCACAACTAATGAATCATTGATCTCTACCTCAAACTAATAATACACTATGTTAATTGAATTTAAATAAAATTTAATTTTTTTAAATGCAAAAAAAAAAAAAAAAAAAGGAAAAAAAAGGCTGTTATCTTGCTAATTTAAGCAGGCTTTTCTTGGTTGCCATGACTTTGTTCAAAAATCCTTCAGTGTAGGGGCACCTGGGTGCCTCAGTGGGTTAAAAGCCTCTGCCTTCAGCTCAAGTCATGATCTCAGAGTCCTGGAATCAAGCCCCGTGTTAGGCTCTCTGCTCAGCAGGGAGCCTGCTTCCCTTTCTCTCTCTCTGCCTGCTTGTGATCTCTGTCTGTCAAATGAATAAATAAAATCTTTTTTTTTATTATTATTTATTTATTTATTTGACAGAGAGAGATCACAAGTAGGCATAGAGGCAGGCAGAGAGAGAGAGAGGAGGAAGCAGGCTCTCCACCGAGCAGAGAGCCTGACGCGGGACTCAATCCCAGGACCCTGAGATCATGACCTGAGCCGAAGGCAGTGGCTTAACCCACTGAGCCACCCAGGCGCCCCTGAATAAATAAAATCTTGAAAAAAAAAAAATCCTTTAGTGTATATATAGCCAAAAAACTAAAAGCACCACAGTGTTCAGGCCAGTCATTCGAGTGAAGATATCTATGAGGCAAGTTGCAAATATATTTCTACCACTTTGGTGAGAAGCTGGAACTAGAGAGAGATCTGAGAGTCATCTGCAGAAAGTATGCCTCACTTTTCAAAAGTTCACATTATGCCACTTTGCTTTTATAAAGGATCTGGGTAGGGTTAGTTCTTGCTTTGGCTATTTGGCTAACTTAAAGCAGGGCGCCTGGGTGGCTCAGTGGGTTAAGCCTCTGCCTTCAGCTCAGGTCATGATTTCAGGGTCCTGGGATGTAGCCCCGCATCGGGCTCTCTGCTCAGCAGGGAGCCTGCTTCCCCCCACCCCCATCTCTGCCTGCCTCTCTGCTTACTTGTGATCTGTCTGTCAAATAAATAAATAAAGTCTTTAAAAAAAAAAAAAAAAAACTTGGCTAACTCAAAGAAATTGAAAGAGGATTTTCACTTTTACCAAAAAAGGCCAGAAGTGAAAACAGCATCCAGCATTCGTTCTGCAGTGAGTGGTCACAGGGGCTGCTCTGAGCAGTCGGAGGGGCACTGCCTGCCTCCTTCACCAAGAACTTCATTCAGCATCAAGCTATGGTGGCTTGAAGCTGTACTTTATCTCCGTTTATTTATTTTGTGTATCAATTACCAAGATATGTCCTAAGGTATCAGAAAAACCATTAGCATGATATATTGTAAAATATCAGAAATGTCCACTAGAGATTAGTTTGAGGGTCTGGGAATGTTCAAAATATTTTCCATATAAATTAATGGTAACTGTCTCCTTGCTTTATACCAGTTCAAGCCAAGAAAGGTTTCCTAGGAACACTCTACTTACAAACAGCAGGGGAAACCTGTTGGAGAAACCAGAGGAACTGATAAAATTATACTGTTTTCTCACTGCCACCTCTTACTAGCTAATAATCCACACAACCATAGAAAATTCTCAAGTTAAATCTGAAATGACTTGAATTTTTTTAAAAGTAAGCTCTTCCATCAGATCTAAGCAATAAACAGTTAATTTAAATGCATTTTTAGTATTTATATCTGTAAAATCAGATATCTTACATATCTTACCTGATTTAATTTTTCAGTGTGATTCAGCCTTGAAGTCTCTACTACATTTGACTTAAAAGTCTTTTCCACGTTCAATATTTGCTTCGGCGGTTCCATGTTTGAAGCAGGTTGTGAAAAGCGAGACTTTACAACTGGGAAACCTGCGGAGTACGATCCATGTGGTTTCATTCTAAAAGGCTGGGTAAACATTTTACCTCCTTTTGTGAAAAAAAGAACAGAGAAAAGTTGTCAATAACAATTTCTACTTTATTTTCTGGTGGTTATCTATAGAGGATATAACCTAACTGCCCTCAACTTTGAAATAACAATTTTAAAAAGTGAGCTTATGTTTTCGTATTACCAAATATAATTTACGTACAATGGAAAATATCTATCATCTATAGAAGAAAACCAAGAGATCATTAAGTGTGATACTGAGAAGGATGGGGCTACCTAAAAACTCCACTTAAGGCCACCTGAATATAAATAGAAGCAGATTTCAACAGGAGGTCAAAAAGTCTCCAAGTAAGGAGTCTACTTAAAACTATGCTTCTCGGGCGCCTGGGTGGCTCAGTGGGTTAAGCCGCTGCCTTCGGCTCAGGTCATGATCTCGGGGTGCTGGGATCAAGTCCCACATCGGGCTCTCTGCTTTCTCCTCTCTCTCTGCCTGCCTCTCTGCCTACTTGTGATCTCTCTCTGTCAAATAAATAAATAAAATCTTTAAAAAAAAAAAAAAAAACTATGTTTCTCAAACCCGACAATCACCTAGTAGTATGGGAACAAGGAAAGGCAATAAAAAGCTATATAATTAAGGATATTCTAGAGTACACATTTTTTTTTCTTCAGCATTTGAAGGGAGGGAAATACCACTGGAAAGATAAATGTTGAGGTAGAGCATGAAAATTTATCACTAGACTTCATTATAGCCTAACTCTTTACCGTAAGATCAAGCACACACGCGCGCACGCACACACACACAGAGTTTCCAATATATCCTGTGGAAGAAGGGTCCACAGATGGGTAACATAAACAATCCAATCACTGGGAAGGAATATCGCTCCCCTCATTCAATAAGTTGGCAAACTGCTTTATACAAGTCAACCTCTTGTAAGTTTAACAGCATGATAAGTTTGTCTCCCTAAGTCTGAACAACTCAAGAATACTGATACTGTTGATGGTTCAGGGTTAAACTCAAAAAACACTCAATGGCCCCTGCAGTCTTCCCTGACCAGAGCATGGAAACACCCTATAATCTTCATCAAATTATACTTCCTATCATAGTTTAAGTATTGGTTTCTACACTTGGGACCTTCTCATGGTTTCACCTATATTAATCTAATTACATATTTTAAAGAAAAAGAAAAATCACTGAACTAGGCATAGAAATTCTCCAGATAGGCTCAGTGTCTAGATTCTGTACTGTCAAGGGTCTAGAGAGGCACCATTCAAATGATCACATTGGTCTTCTGAGACTTTGAGACAGTGATTCAGGGATGAAAGGTAGAGCATAGGGAATACAGTCAATTGTATTGTAATAATGTAGCTACACTGTGGTGAACATAAAATATATTCAAAGTTGTTAAATCACTGTGTTGTACACATGAAATTAATAGATTTTATGTCAACTATACTTAAACATATATATATATATACACATACACACACACACACATATATATATATATTTTTTTTAAAAAATACAAACAAACAGAGGGACAAGTATTGGGAAAGGAAAGCACTGAACAGTATTAAGAGTTGTGCATCAAACCTTGGCTGTAACACTTTTCTAGTCATGCAACTTTGGAAAAGTCAATTAACTTTCCTGAGCTTTCTTTTCCTTATCTCTAAAACTGGATTATTCACCCTTCTATGATGTGGCAATGAGAATCCAAGGTAAAATGCTACATACGGTGGTT
This sequence comes from Mustela nigripes, assembly GCF_022355385.1. Taxonomy (NCBI): domain Eukaryota; kingdom Metazoa; phylum Chordata; class Mammalia; order Carnivora; family Mustelidae; genus Mustela; species Mustela nigripes. Next base: position 22,931,032 of record NC_081566.1, read on the forward strand.
ATCATTACACTACTTAAATTACTGCAGTGCCTGCTAGGATATCAAAGAACTGTGCCAGCAAAAATCAAATGGCATGGGATGCCTGGGTGGCTCAGCCTATTAAGTGTCTGCTATCAGCTCAGGTCATGATCCCAGGGCTCTGGGATGGAGTCCTGCATCAGGCTCCCTGCTCAGCAGGGAGCCTGGTTCTCCCTCGGCCTGCTACTCCCCCTGCCTGTGCCCTCTCTGACAAATAAAATCTTAAAAAAAAAAAAAATCAGATGGTAAATGCTACTGATTACTATTGTTTTTTAAACTCTCATTTTCAGGGCATCTGGGTGGGCTAAGTCATTAAGCATTTGCCTTTGGCTCAGGTCATGGTCCCTGGGTCCTGGGATCGAGCCCCACATCAGGCTCCCTGGTCAGCGGGAAGCCTGCCTTTCCCTCTCCCACTTCCCCTGCTTGTGTTCCCTCTCTTGCTGTCTCTCTCTGTCAAATAAATAGATAAGTCTTTTTAAAAAATAAACAATTAGAAAAAAAATAAACTCATTTTCCACATTATATCTTTACATGAACACAAATGACTCATGTTCACTTACAGTGTCCCAGAGAAAGCAGATCTTGTGTTTTTATAGTAATAGCTACCACTTACTATAAGCTTACTAAATGCCAGGCACTTTTCAGAGCTCATCTCATTTAATCCTCAGCACAGCTCCAAGAGGCAATTATTATTATTCCTATTCTAGAGAGGGGAAACTATGGCTTGGACATTTTAAGTAACTTGCTCAACATCATTCAGCCAGCAAGTGGGAGCACCAGGATGCAACTTTCATCACACTCTGAGAGCTGAGACATTGCACATCTCCATAGCTGCCACTACTGCTCCAAATTCTGCTACCCCACAATACAGTGACTAATGCACACATGCTTACCTGCTGGCCATCCTCTCTGCTTTTTCTCTGATACACTCTTCTTTAGCATCAACAAAGAACCTGCTCTGGTCTGCTCTACAGAAATGACATCCGAAGCAGCATTAAGCACTTCAAACATAGAAAGGAATCCATACTGCACGTACTGGAAAGAACGTCCAAATCGTCTGACAAATGCCTTCTCAAAATCCGAAAGGAGAACGGGAGATAACGCCAAGAGGTCTTTCAACTCACTCTTCACAAAAGCTGGAAGAATGGGGGGCACCCTTCCTCGGTAAGGTACTCGCCGGCATGAGCTTGGCCCAGAGCAAACACTGGCCCTTCCCTTCTGCATGGAGTTTCGAACCTTATGGCTGCTTCTCTGTTTTGCAACCAAACTTGCTATTCCTTTGGTAGATTCATCTGGAATGGCTAGGGAGGTTTGGAAAAAGAAATCATCTTTAGATGAAAATTTAACTCCTTTTTTTATCCTGTGCATCTGTCGTTATAGAGACAATTTTTAACTCTCCAAGGAACTGTGTATCTAGGTGGCATTATAAAAGTGAACCTTTGGTTCCTCCATTTCTTGTACATTACAGAGGACCACTTGTTAACTCCTCTACCAGAGGATGAAGACAGAAAGATAAATCCTACTATTTAGCATTACCACTGACTGGTGAAACATCTGAAACTCTCAAGATGAATAAACTTCCTTGTAATGTTTATGTTTCATGAAATTTAAAACATGAGTTCATAATTTAAAAGTCCCATTGTTATGCTTCCCCCAATTTAAGGTGCAATAATCTGAAATCAGATGCAAAATGTAGTTTTTGTGAATGCACCTTTTTCCAGGGAAAGATTTCTTCATTTTGTTAAAGCTTTCACTCTTCCCACAACCTCAAAGGTAACCATGAACCCTCTTCCTCTCAAAATGTTAAAATCCCCTCCCTGGAACACAGGGTAATTGCTATATGCGGGATAACTGCTATAACAATTCCTTTTAAGTTTTTAATTCCAGTTAAAGCTACAGTGTTAGTTTCAGAGGTACAATACAATGATTCAACACTTCCATGCATCACCCATTGCTGATCACAAGTGCACTCCATAATCCCCATCACCTATTTATTTGCTAGAATAATTCCTTACCAAGTAATAATTACTGCTTAGCTTATAGATCTTAAAACCTAAGCTTACCTTTCAGTATTACAGTACCATCCCCACAGGGGCAGACAGCGACAACATCAGGCATGTCCAACACCAGCTCCATAGTTGACCGATAGCCAAGGATTCGGAGTGGCAAATGGCTGCCAACCATCAAAAGGTACTCCTTTTCCAATTGCTGGGGGGTCAAACCATCTTTGGCGGAAATGAGAAGTGACCTTATTTCTTTCCTTAGGCATTCCTGAACACGCTCCTGTTCAGACATTGCACCCTACGGGATTTAAGATAGTAACGTGGCTCAGAGACAGGCAGACAAACCCAAGTTGGAGGCGGGAGGGGGGGCACGGCTTTAAAAGGATCAATCGTGGAATATAAACAACCAAGAAGCAAGTTCTAAAGGTGATGAAGCAGGAGCAAAACCGTGAGGGTTCTCTGAAAGGCTGCATTTCACAAATCACTCACACAATTCAAACTCGAAATCTCATGCTGTGATTAACCTGCACACCCCTCGAGGAAAATCACTGCCCCTGGCTAATGGGCGTTATATCCCCAGTTCCCGGCTTGTTTTTATTTTGGTTTTGGTTTTTTGTTTTGTTGTTGTTGTTGTTGTTTTGCTTGAAGCTTTAACAAGGGTTTGTTTGGGACCTTAAGTCTACACCGAAAACCTGGCATCCTGGCATCCGATATCCCTCGCCAATGCTGGGGAAAGGCCCGGGAGGGAGGCAAACGCAATGCCGCCTTCCCCAGCGCTCGAGGGAGAGGGCTCCCGGTGAAGTCCCCGCACCAGCATACCTGGGCCGGCCCAGACCCACGGGGAGGCCACCCGCTTCCTCTTACCAAGTCAACGACCTCTGTTCTGCCGGCCCCAACGTCTCTCCCCGCCCCAGGCGGTGTGAGTAGCTCTCCTTCTCGCGACCCCAAACACAGCCCAGGCCACAGTGGAAGGCCGGCGGGATCCAGGCAGGTGAGCACCGCCTCTCACCCGTGGCGCCCACAGAGCTGGTGCTGCCGTTGCGGGGCCAGGAGAGTCAAAGGGCTTTTCCTGCCCAGCGGCCGACAAAATAGCCGCGCCAAGGCGCCCGCGCGCCCGCGCGCCTGCGCACCAGCGCCCGTGGGCAGGGGGCGTGCGACCCGGCGCCCGGTTGCAGCCCCGAGGGCGCGAGGCAGGAGGGACGGTTGGGCAGGGCCGCCCGCTCGGGAGTGGGGGCCGGGCCGCCAGGCCGGGTCCTCGGGCAGCGTTGGCTCCCTCGGGAGATCCCGGCGCTACCTTCTCCGAGGTGGCTGGGACAACTGCGGTTCCAGAACTTCTCAGATCACCTCCCCGGCCCGGCAGGGGCGAGAACAGGTGGGCCGTCCCGCCCCAGCCCTGCGCAGAGGGGAGGGGGGAAGGGGGCCTCGAGGTTCCGAACTTGGGTGTGCCTCAGAATCACCTGTGGAGCTTACTGAATTTGGAGGGGGAAGGGAATGATACCCAGGTCTGGTCGTCAAGAGATTCTGATTCAGCAGGTTTAACGCGGTTGGAGTAAAAATTACAGGCGATCCTGAAGCTTGGTGGAGAATCAGGGCAGAGCCGGACGCAGTTTGGGCTCCAGAAGAGAGCCGGTGGGGCGTGGAGATTTTCTTGAATGAGTATGAAGAATCTTCCAAGTGCCACTGGAGACAAACGAGCTGGGAAACTAAAGAAGAGAATGTATTTTGAAGAAATAACCTGGGGATGTGTTTACTGGATAGATAGAATGAGCCAGTTTTCTAAAGTCCTTGAAAACCAGAAAACAGTTTAAGAGGTACCAAATAGAGAGGCACAGTATAAAGACCTCAAAATGTACAGTCTAATTAAAGGAACACGACAAACCAAAACATAAATTTGAATTAAGAAAACATGTGCGCACACCTGTACTTTATTTTCCATCTAAAATTCCATGATGTGTAAAATCCAAAAAAGCTCTGGGAACAAAATGTTCCATCAGTGAGCCAGTTATATTGAGGAATCCCTGAAAGATCATAGAGAAGATGTATGGGTTTATAGCAGAATGGACAAGGCAACAAAAAGGAAAATGCTTAGACGTGAAAAATGAATCCAGACATTCCGACATCTGAATGGCAAATGTTATAAAAGCAAAAGAAAGAATGGAGGTGAGGTTTGGGAGTTTAAAAAGAAGGAAAATATCCCAGATGTGAAGGAAAACGCATTTTCAGATTAAAAAGGGCCCACTGAGTCCTTAGAATAACTTACAAAAAAGATTCCATCCTAGACAAAGCCTAGGAGAAAGGAAATCAAGAGATTTTATACAGAAAGAGGTTACCTATAAAGCAATGAAAATCAGATTGCCATTGGATTTCTCAATGGAAAGGTACCTTCAAAGCTGAAACTGGAATCCTTTACCCAGCCAAATCAGCATTATGTGCAGGAAAAGAAAAGACACTGTCAGACATAAGATTCAAAAAGTTTATCAACTCACTAAGTAACTTGGGAATGACTCCTGCAAAATGAATAATGAATTGAAAAAAGAGTATCCCAACAGCTAACTACCACATCCTGAGCACTGACTCAATGCTCTTCTCAAAGATTATCCAATTTTCCTCCCAGTTACTCTGAGACAGAATTATGATTCCCACTTCAAACTGAAGAAACTGATACACAGACATGAATGAAAATGGAACAAAGAAAGATTGGCAATAAAAACATAAAACACAATAACTGAATCTAGAAAGGTATCGGTGCATAATGAGAAAAAGGAGAGCTTTAAAAAGATATTCTGGAGCTAAATCCCAGATCAATACCTGCACACCAAGGGTCAAGGGCTGTTGGAGTTACTTGGGCAAGGAGACCCCTTTGGAAGAGTAGTTGCAGTTGGAGTCATCATTTGCTTGGGTTTCCAATAATGCACTGTCTTCTGTGGTAGCTAACCTGGGAAGTGAAAGGGAATGACATGGGAATACGTTTGATGGTGCCACTCACCTCAATTCTCCCGGTATGTGGTAATGCTTTTGATGTATTATTTGGCCCTCAGCTTGGCATTTCCTACCAGAATAGCCCTTGCTCAATGAGTGAATGTGCCAGTGCAGGAATCCTGTCAGTTACTGGGATTCCCATTCCAGCTCTTCAATGGGCAAGTAGCGTATATAACCACAGGATGGACTCACAGTCCCACCAGCCCTATCCAAAAGGTAAACTTGGGCCAGAAGTCAATTCATTTATCACTGAACCCTTGTAAGCTCAGAATGTTAATAGCAAACTGTGACGTTTGGGGTCCCAGAAATGTTAGTTTAGAATTAATAAATTACAGTCACTGAAAAATATAGGTACTTCCTTTTATTCAGAGTAGTTATCCTAAAAGGATCACAAGGCCTTTGGGGGAAAGCTGGGAGACAAAGGTTTGCAGGGCTTGGGAACAGCATTTCAGTACCATCCTTAAGAATATTTGGGCTGGGGCACTTGGGTGGTTCAGTGGGTTAAGCCTTTGCCTTCAGCTTAGGTCATGATCTCAGGGTTCTGAGATCGAGCCCCGTATCAGGCTCTCTGCTCAGCGGGGAGCCTGCTTCCCCCCCTCTCTCTCAGCCTGCCTCTCTGCCTACTTGTGATCTCTGTCTGTCAAATAAGTAAATAAAATCTTTCTTTTAAAAAAAGAAAGAATATTTGGGTTACATTCAACAGGCTCTGGGTCTGGGATTAATTTAGCTCTGGGAATAGAGTGATAAGCCCCATCTCTCACTCATGAGATACCTTTGTTCCCCAGACCTGGAGTTGTGTTTTGTTGCTTTGCTTTTGCTGTCACACAAACCAAAAAGACTTAGTGGGTTATCACTGAGTTCATTCCTTGGGATCCTGCCATTAATGGAGCACAACCAGAGAGTTCTGTGAGTTAGACCAACATGTTTTCCACCCTGCTGTCTATGGTGATGATCAGAGTTAATTCTGCTAATTAGCTGCCTCCAGCTGGCCTCCTCCCAGCCGGGCCTGCATCTGGGAGTGTGTTTCAATTGCAGCTGCTCCTACAGCACTGCTGCCTTAGAAAACAGCCAGTAAAGAGTTTTTGTGTTTTGCTAAGCTTCTGCAGCTTTAATATGTGCCTCATGACAGGAATGAGAGGATCTGTAGATAAACAGAGAGGGAGTGGGTGAGTTGAAGCTCATTATAGAACCAATATAGCATTCCTGCCTCCCAAAGCTGGTTTTTTGTTTGTTTGTTTGTTTTTAACATTACTTCTGATTCGGGACCATTTGATGTCACGGTTCAATTCTAGTTCCCACAGCAATTACTCCAACCTTTGCCACCCCTCCTACACTTTTTACCTGCTCCTGCCTCACCACTAGAAAAGACTTTGCTCGGACTCCCAGGGAAAATGGAGGCTCTCATGTATGAACCTCCTCAACTTTTAACACCGGCATCTACACCAGCCCCGCTCACATCTTTGCTCCTGGTCTCAGCAGGTGAGGGCCCGTCCATCCCACTCCTGAGTCTATCCCCCCCAACTCCTCTAGGACCATGACCTTTGGCTATGATTACCCAGTCTTGTATATTCAGTATCTCCTTACAGTATCTCCTGTAATGTAAAATTATGCTCTAAACCTTTTTATCTTAAACAACACAGACACAGGGAATGGGAGACAGAAACACACTCTTTTGACCTGTAAACCTCTGTAACCATTTCTGCGTGGCTAAAACCTTGAATAAACTGTCCACACTCATCTTTTCCCACTTCTTCATCCACCATCACTAAGCAAAGAGCCTGACACTCTACACAGCTTTCTTAAGTTACTTTTACCAAAATCATCAATGACAAATCTTGTAATTCACAAATTTTAAGGACTTTTCAGTCTTTCCATTTCAGATGATCTCTGATGTTTATTCTTGGTGGTCCCTCTTTTGTGAAAATCTCTCCTCGTGGGTTTCTATGCTGCTGCACCAGGCTTTGCTCCCAGTTTTCTGCTTCATTTCCTATTTCTGGTATTAAATGCCCACATACCCCAGGGTCTGTCCTTGGCCCTTTTCCTTTTTACTGTTCACCCTCTTCCTGAGTAACCTTTTTCACTCTCATGGTCTCAGCTTTGGCTGCTGCCTTCCAAAAAAGCATGTTATCTTTCAGCTCCTCCTATGTTCCAGGCACTATTCTAGAAGATGGGACTAAAACAGCAAAACAAAGTGCCCATTCTCCTGAATCTTACCAAAGACAAACAAAAGCAGACAAATATGTAACATTAAGTAATGATCATCGCTCTTGAGAAAAATAAACCAGGGTAAGGGAGTGAAAAGGGGCTGCTGTATTTAGGAAACACTTTTGTTTAACCTCTAGGACAGTGGTTCTCGAGGTGTGATTCCAGAGCACCAGCAGCAGAACCTGAGAACTTATGAGCTGTGCCGATTCTCGGGCCCCAGACCGGAGATCCTGCGGAATCAGAAAGGGTCGCGGAGCAGGGGTGGAGAGTCCAGCAACGTGTTAAAAAGACCTCCAGGTGATTCTGGAGACCAGGTGATTCTGATGCGTGCTTAAGCGAGAACCGCCACTGTAAAGCAGTCTCCCACCTCACGTACCATGGACACATGACAGATGTGAAGCCTAATACTGATTTTCCCGCCCCACCGGGGCAGCTTCAGGGCCGGGGGAAGAGCAGGTGCCGGGAGCCCACCACCCCAAAGTAGCTTCCACCCTGCCTTTTCTGAGGCAACCAAGCAGGGCCCCCAGGTATTAACGTAAGGGTCATTCAAACTCACTGCTAGGCTCGAGGAGCTGGGCGCAGAACGACCTACTGCTTCAGGGCCGCCTCCGCGGCTGCGGACGAAGGTCCCCCCCTACAGGGACGCAAAACAGTCTGTGCCGCAGGAAAGAAGGCCCGGGCAGGGGGCGTGGCTCCTGCTGGGCCCTGCCCCTTCGCCCCGCACTTCCGGCAGCTTCCACTCTAGTTGTGCTTTCCGCTCCTCAGAGGCTCCTCAGAGTTTCATTTTTGATAGATTCCATACGACAAAGTCTGACTGGGTTTGAAATCTATTTGCATCATCACGAGGAATGTCAGAATTACATTTGTTGATTAAAGAAAAAATATATGATTTTTTAACTTGCATAAATTTTCAAGTGTTTGCAAAAATAGCTTTAAAAACTTTTTAAGCATTTCACAATTTATTTTGAATTATTGCATTGTCCACCTTAAATAGATATAATATTTGTCAATTACTCCTCAAGGTTGGAAAATAAAAACTTTAAATTGTGTGAACACAGGATGCCTGGGTGGCTCTGTTGGTCAAGCGGCAGATTCTTGGTTTTGGCTCAGGTCTTGAGTTCATGGATCATGGGATGAAGGCTACCACCTCAAACTCCGAGCTCAGCAGGGAGCCCGCCAAAAGATTCTCTCCCTCTGCTCCTCCCCCACACATGGGGAGCATAAGCTTGCTCCTTCCACACCCTCAAATAAATCTTTTTTAAAAAATTGCACGAACACATTTCTCACCAATGGTAACAAAGTTTTAAAAGCTAATTTAAAAGGTTTTTTTTTTTTTTAAGATTTTATTTATTTGACAGAGATCACAAGAGAGGCAGGCAGAGAGAGAGGAAGGGAAGCAGGCCTCTGCTGAGCAGAGAGCCCAATGCGAGACTCTATCCCAGGACCCTGAGATCATGACCTAAGCCGAAGTCAGCGGCTTAACCCACTGAGCCACCCAGGCGCCCCTAAA